>NC_053028.1:517961470-518238108 GCF_003073215.2 Triticum urartu | reverse complement strand
TATTGTCTTGGATCTTCCAACATGATGAGCTTGCATTTCCCCCTCATGCTAGCCAAATTCATTGCACCAAGTAGAGATACTACTTGTGCTTCCAAATACCCTTAAACCAGTCTTGCCATAAGAGTCCACCATATCTACCTATGGATTGAGTAAGACCCAGTCACGACGTTGTAAAACGACGGCCAGTGAATTGTAATACGACTCACTATAGGGCGAATTCGAGCTCGGTACCCGGGGATCCTCTAGAGTCGACCTGCAGGCATGCAAGCTTTATACGATCATGTGATATGGAAGTAATAAAAGCGACATACTGCATAATAAAGGTCTATATCATAAGTGGCAATATAAAGTGACGTTCTTTCGCATTAAGATTTTGTGCATCCAACCATAAAAGCGCATGAAAACCTATGCTTCCCTCTGCGAAGGACATGGGAGATTGCCCTCTCCCGATGAGAGGGCAATCTCCATCAACATCTTCATCAGCACCATCTCATCTCAAAACCCTAGTTCATCTCTTGTATCCAATTCTTGTCTCTCTCTAAGTCCGGGATTGGTGCTAGTAGGTTGCTAGTCGTGTTAATTACTCCTTGTAGTTGATGCTAGTTGGTTTAATTGGTGGAAGATCATATGTTCAGATCCTATATGCATATTAATACACATCTGATTATGAACATGTTTATGCTTTGTGAGTGGTTACTTTTGTTCCCGAGGACATGGGAGAAGTCTTGCTATTAGTAGTCATGTGAATTTTGTATTCGTTCGATATTTTGATGAGATGTATGTTGTCTCTCCTCTAGTGGTGTTATGTGAACGTCGACTACATGACACTTCACCATTATTTGGGCCTAGAGGAAGGCATTGGGAAGTAATAAGTAGATGATGGGTTGCTAGAGTGACAGAAGCTTGAACCCTAGTTTATGCGTTGCTTCGTAAGGGGCTGATTTGGATCCATATGTTTCATGCTATGGTTAGGTTTACCTTAATACTTTTCTTGTAGTTGCGGATGCTTGCAATAGAGGTTAATCATAAGTGGGATGCTTGTCCAAGTAAGGGCAGTACCCAAGCACCGGTCAACCCACATACCAAATTATCAAAGTACCGAACGCGAATCATATGAATATGATGAAAACTAGCTTGACGATATTCCCATGTGTCCTCGGGACTGCTTTACATCAAGGGGATGCCTTCCGGGGCATCTCCAAGCTTAGGCTTTTGGTTGTCCTTTAATATTACCTTGGGGTACCTTGGGCATCCCCAAGCTTAGGCTCTTGCCACTCCTTATTCCATAGTCCATCAAATCTTCACCCAAAACTTGAAAACTTCACAACACAAAACTTAACAGAAAACTCGTAAGCTCTGTTAGTATAAGAAAATAAATCACCACTTAGGTACTGTTGTGAACTCATTCTAAATCCATATTGGTGTAATATCTACTGTATTCCAACTCATCTATGGTTCATACCCTCCGATACTACTCATAGATTCATCAAAATAAGCAAACAACACATAGAAAACAGAATCTATCAAAAACAGAACAGTCTGTAGTAATCTGGATCAAACGTATACTTCTAGAACCCCAAAAATTCTAAAATAAATTGCTGGACGTGAGGAATTTATCTATTAATCATCTGCAAAAAGAATTAACTAAATATCACTCTCCAGTAAAAAAATGGCAGCAAATCTCGCGAGCGCTAAAGTTTCTGTTTTTACAGCAATATCGCAAAGACTTTCCCCAAGTCTTCCCAAAGGTTATACTTGGCACAAACACTAATTAAAACATAAAACCACATCTAAACAGAGGCTATATGAATTATTTATTACTAAACAGGAGCAAAAGGCAAGGAACAAAAATAAAAATTGGGTTGCCTCCCAACAAGCGCTATCGTTTAACGCCCCTAGCTAGGCATGATGATTTCAATAATGCTCAGATAAAAGATAAGAATTGAAACATAAAGAGACCATCATGAAGAATATGAATAGCACATTTAAGTCTAACCCACTTACTATGCATAGGGATTTTGTGAGCAAACAACTTGTGGGAACAAGAACCAACTTGCATAGGAAGGTAAAGCAAGCATAACTTCAAGATTTTCAACATGTAGAGAGGAAACTTGATATTATTGAGATACGTAGAAGCATATGTTCCTCTCTCATAATAATTTTCAGTAGCATCATGAATGAATTCAACAATATATCTATCACATAAAGCATTATTTTCATGATGCATAAGCATAGAAATTTTATTACTCCCCACATAAGCAAATTTATTGTCATGGATAGTAGTGGGAGCAAATTCAACAAAATAACTATCATGTGAGGCATAATCCAATTGAAAATTAAAATCAAGATGACAAGTTTCATGGTTATCATTATTATTCATATCATACAATTCATCAAAATAATCATCATAGATAGCAACTTTGTTCACATAATCAATTGGAACCTCTTCTGAAATAGTGGATTCATCACTAAATAAAGTCATGACCTCTCCAAATCCACTTTCATAATTATGACAATAAGATTAAACACCCTCCAAAATAGTGGGATCATTACTTCCTAAAGTTGACACTCTTCCAAACCCACTTTCATCAATATAATCATCATAAATAGGAGGCATGCTATCATCATAATAAATTTGCTCATCAAAACTTGGGGGACAAAAAAATATCATCTTCATCAAACATAGAATCCCCAAGCTTGTGGCTTTGCATATCATTAGCATCATGGGTATTCAAAGAATTCATACTAACAACATTGCAATCATGCTCATCATCCAAAGATTTAGTGCCAAATATTTTAATACGTTCTTCTTCTAATGCTTTGGCACAATTATCGGAATCCTTATTTTCACGAAAGACATTAAAAAGATGAAGCATATGAGGCAACCTTAATTCCATTTTTTGTAGTTTTCTTTTATAGACTAAACTAGTGATAAAACAAGAAACTAAAAGATTCAATTGCAAGATCTAAAGATATACCTTCAAGCGCTAACCTCCCCGGCAACGGCGCCAGAAAAGAGCTTGATGTCTACTACACAACCTTCTTCTTGTAGACGTTGTTGGGCCTCCAAGTGCAGAGGTTTGTAGGACAGTAGAAAATTTCCCTCAAGTGGATGACCTAAGGTTTATCAATCCGTGGGAGGCGTAGGATGAAGATAGTCTCTCTCAAACAACCCTACAACCAAATAACAAAGAGTCACTTGTGTCCCCAACACACCCAATACAATGGTAAGTTGTATAGGTGCACTAGTTCAGCGAAGAGATGGTGATACAAGTACAATATGGATGGTAGATATAGGTTTTTGTAATCTAAAAATATAAAAACAGCAAGGTAGCAAGTGGTAAAAGTGAGCATAAACGGTATTGCAATGCTAGGAAACAAGGCCTAGGGTTCATACTTTCACTAGTGCAAATTCTCTCAACAATAATGACATAACTGGATCATATAACTATCCCCCAACATGCAACAAAGAGTCACTCCAAAGTCACTAATAGCGGAGAAGAAACGAAGAGATTATTGTAGGGTACGAAACCACCTCAAAGTTATTCTTTCTAATCGATCTATTCAAGAGTTCGTACTAGAATAACACCTCAAGCACAAATCAACCAAAACCCTAATGTCACCTAGATACTCCAATGTCACCTCAAGTATCCGTGGGTATGATTATATGATATGCATCACACAATCTCAGATTCATCTATTCAACCAACACAAAGAACTTCAAAGAGTGCCCCAAAGTTTCTACCGGAGAGTCAAGACGAAAACATGTGCCAACCCCTATGCATAAGTTCACGAGGTCACGGAACTCGCAAGTTGATCACCAAAACATACATCAAGTGGATGACGTGATATCCCATTGTCACCACAGATAAGCACATGCGAGACATACATCAAGTGTTCTCAAATCCTTAAAAACTCAATCCGATAAGATAACTTCAAAGGGAAAACTCAATTCATCACAAGGGAGTAGAGGGGGAGAAGCATCATAAGATCCAACTATAATAGCAAAGCTCGCGATACATCAAGATCGTGCCGACTCAAGAACATGAGAGAGAGAGAGAGATCAAACACATAGCTATTGGTACATACCCTCAGCCCTGAGGGAGAACTACTCCCTCCTCGTCTTGGAGAGCGTCGGGATGATGAAGATTGCCACCGGAGAGGGATTGCCCCCTCCGGCAAGGTGTCGGAACGGGTCTAGATTGGTTTTCGGCGGCTACGGAGGCTTATGGCGGCGGAACTCCCGATCTAGGTTTCTTTCTGGAAGTTTTGGGTTATATAAGAGGTGTTGGAGTCGGGAACAAGGCAGGGGGGTGTCCGGGCTGTCCATGAGGTAGGGGGCGTGCCCCCCACCCTCGTGGGCATCCCGAGACTCTTCTGGCCCAATTCTTCTATTTCCATGCCTTCTTCTGGTCCAAAAATAAGTTCCGTGAAGTTTCAGGTCAATTGGACACTATTTGGTTTTCCTTTTCTGCGATACTCAAAAACAACGAAAAAACAAAAACTGGCACTAGGCTCTAGGTTAATAGGTTAGTCCCAAAAATCATATAAAATAGCATATAAATGCATATAAAACATCCAAGGTTGATAATATAATAACATGGAACAATCAAAAATTATAGATAAGTTGGAGGCGTATCACATCCTACAAAGTAATAACTACGAAATGCATTTATATTTTCATTTGATTGGGATTATGTGACTTTGAGCATATTGTGAAGTACTATAGACCTCGTATACATCTTGGAATTCAAAAATGATTGTAACTATTGAATTGTATAGACCATTACATTCAAAGTCGGTAACCTAATATATTTATTTCACAATTACAACAAATGATTAGTTCACTACAAACTAAGAAAACAAATGTGTACTCCCTCCATTTTTATTTAAGTCCACGTATTAGCATTGGTCAAAGTCAAATTTTATAAACTCTCGGAAAGTTTATAACAAAAGATATTAACATATACAATAACAAATAAATACCATTAGATTCATTATTGAATGTACTTTCAAATCATACATTTTTTTATGGTAAATGTTTATATTTTTCTATAAACTTGGTCAAAATTTAGGAAGTTTGACTTTGGTCAAACCTAATATGCAGAGTTAATAAAATCGGAGGGAGTACTAGTAGTTACTAGTACTACTCGCTAGTTGCTTAGCCCAATAACCCAACACGCCACACGGGGAGTTCAGTGTCACAAAATTTTGAGGTCGGCGGGAAAATCTCCCGCGACCCTGATTCAAGCAGTGCGAAGTTACCATCATAACCTTTGGAATAAGTCTACGGATTATGCTTGGTAGGGGCCTGTTTTCGTAACTTCAGGTTCACCCTACCCAGCCAACCCCACCCCGGCACCCAGAGTAGTACACCTGAATACTCCCCATTTTCTATCCTCACACCAAAATAGACTTCTCCACGGCACCGCAACCTTCGTGCTCCTCCCCTTCTCCATCGGCACACTCGTCCACCGCAATGCATCTGCCTCATTGACGACCTTGTACGCCGCACTAGAGTCGGTCCACCGTCGTTGTCGTACACGGAGCCTCTTCCCCGACACCGTCTTCCACGATCTCAGATCTGCTTCCCGGAAGCCGACGCCAAGCGCAGAAGCACCACCATCATGTACAATGAACTGACTCCCATTGCCGACCATGATGCACAGAGTCCGCCATGACCATCGTTCTCCTCCTCGATTGGTAATGTGTGTATTGAATCAGTACATGTGCAGTTCCAATTTTGTTCATACCTACCCTTCAAATTTACTAGTTGCTATTGTTACCGTAAAAGTAATTGGTTATAGCCTCCATTGTCCAACAGAATATTAGCTTGTAATTGTGCGTCGCTCCTGTATCGCGCTGTTCTTGGGTAGGTTCTTCATCTGCAACCAGTAGTGTGGCAAATGATGGAAAGTTTTTTAGAACTAGCAAGATGCCCATGTGTTGCACGGAACATCAAGAGGCATTTGTATGAGTAGTTTATATCTTGTAGGAGAAAAGGATGAACGAGGGAAGGCCTTATTTGCAAATCTGGAGAAGGGTGTGGGTATTTCTGCAAAATTGCCATAGTTTCCTTCCTATCCGTCGGATATAAATCGGACGGCCTATATTGCAGGATGGCAGGCACACCATCATCACCAACTCTGTTCTTTTAAAGAAAAGAAAGTAGAAAAAAGAGTAGAGAGTAGAGAAGTAGAGATAAATATTAAATATAAAATAAGTATAAAAGTAGAGAAGAGAGTAGAGATAAATATTAAATATAAAATAAATATAACAGTAGAGAAGAGAGTAGAGATAGCAGGGACGTCGAGAAAGGATCGCACGTGTGGGAAAAAGCGGTCGGGCGCGCGCTAGTTTTGGTGCGCGGAGTCCGGCGCGCTTTATAAAATCCAACGCCCCCCCCCACTGCTCTGTGCCTTGCCACCGCTCTCTCCCTGCTATGCGCCTCGCCACCACTCTCTCCCCGCTCTTTCTCGCCTCGCCGCCGCCGCGCCACCATGTTGCCGCGTCGCTGGGAAACTTGGGGATACCGCGGCATCTGCGCGCACCCCTCCGGCGGCTTCTTCGCCGAGATCTGGTTCCGCAGGATGCACCTCGGCCTTGGCAATTTCGACACTGCCAACGAGGCTGCCTGCGCGTACGACGCGGCGGCGTGGCGCCTCCGGTGGCCTCATAGAACATTGAACTTCCCCAATGTGCCGACATGGGAGCGGGCGCAGGAGCTCGCGCCTCTGCCGCGGCTTATCACCGACGAGGATCGTCGTGACAACAGGAGGCGGGAGCACCGTCTCGACATCGCTGAGATGGACGATGTAGCCATGGCGCTGTGGCGCCAATGCTTCCCGCAGGACATCATCAACGAGTGTGAGTTCTACGCACAAAGGAGGGCGAAAAGGGAGAAGAGGAGGGCAAAGCGAGCCGCCTATCGCGAGGACAAGCATACACGAAAAGCGGACGCTCAATTCAACATGAGGCTAGGAGCAGCGTCGCCCTGGGAATCTGACGATGATCGGTATCTTCACGCCTACATTGAGACGTCGGAGGAGGACATCACCGAGGAGGAGTCGGGCGATGAGGAGTAGTTGAACTATCTATTTTTTTATCTATCTATGTTATATCTATGTTGAGAACTATCTATGTCTCTACTCTCTAGTCTCTACTCTCTATCTCTACTTCTCGATCTCAGCACTGTAAATGCTTTTTTAAAGCGCCGCACATTGCGCTTCTGTTGGAGATGCTCTAGCATGGCAGAGGAGTGCTTTAATGTTGCCCATAAGATGCGTGAGTATTACTAGTATATTTTTCTTGCCATGTTGAGATTTTAAAACCACGAGTGCGGTAATGCAGAGGAGCAATGAAGACCAAACACAGGATATTGGGGACATCTTCAAGGAGCGTGGCAAGTTAAAGAGGAGCTGCACTGAAACTATAAAATGAGCTTTGGTAAGTAACACCATTTCAATTACTTTTGTTTAGCCTCGTGTTCTTTGATGTGTATATGTTGTAGTTTCTGTTTCTCTTAGCCTCATGTTCTTCATGTGTAATAAGAAGAGGCTTAATCGTCCTAGTGCTTTCGCTTTTAGCTTGATGTAGGAAGTGGGTGTTCTCACCTTGTCGTCTGTTTTTATATTTTTCCTTTTGAATTCACTTCCTCGAGTCTTGTTTATCTGGCTTCCACTAAATGGATCTGGGTTGCTCTAAGTATTGATCTAAAAAAGAAGTAACTTCATGTCAGGATGCAGTTCCCGCGAGGAGGGAAGTATGGTCAACCTCGAGATCATGTTTTCAAAATGAGGCTGGATTACACACAAGGTGCCAGTTCCCTAATGATGCTGGATTATACACAAGGTGCAAATTCCCAGATGATGTTGGATTACACACAAGCCAGGTGGAGTCGTCAACTGTTCGTGTCCTCGTGGCTCTAGTAAAGGCTGAAAGAAAGCGTGCAGCAGCCCTTGAGAATGTAGCCGGGTTCCTGAAGAAGCGACAAGAGCAATCAGATGCTCTCTTCACCCAAGCCAAAGAAGAGATGAAAGAAGCTAGCAGAGGCAGAGCAGGCTAGGCGTCTCCTGCTATCTAAAACTGTTGTCAATACAAATTTTCCTTCATAATAGCTAGGTTCAAATGTTTATCCAGTCAGCATGCCTGTTGTGATGTCCGTGCATCTACTGTGGCACAAAATAATTTTTTTAGGATCATGTAATAACAACAATTACTTTCCAAACAATAGCAGACGAAGCATTGGACATGGTATAGTTCACGCGCAAGCCAACTTTCCAAGTTCAACTTCCACATCAAACCCATGTTCACAGATATCTGCACATTCATAGATAATGTCCACAACCATGATTCACTTCAAAGCCAAAAAAATGTGAGGAGAGTTATAAATAAAGAAAAACCTCTAGTTCCTGCTACTAGTGCGAGCACAACAAGTCAAGACCATGCGTAATTAATTATATTTTGATCATTTTTTGTGTTCTAAAATGCCGGCCGGCTCGTGGAAGGACGTGTTGCCGGCACACACGCGGATTCAATGGAGGCAGGCGGGGCAGTCTGAAGCCAGTTGCATGCGGCGAGGAGGCGTGTTCAGCCGGGCCTGGAGCGAGTGGGGCCCTCTTGGCCAGCGCGTCGGTTCAATGCATGCGCTATGAGAGGTCGCATCCGTGTCAGAGCAATCACTCCCTCCAGTCCTTTTTTGTTTGGGTATAACAAAATCTCGTTTTCCATTCACATTTTACAAGTAAAATTCGTGGAAAAACTTTGACCCAAAATACGATGGGGACTAGTAAACCAGGATGGAGGTAGTAGTTCTTTTTTATCAAAGAAGGGTTTCCCGCTTCCGATTTTCATTATTGAAAACCAACATCTAAACCATAGTATTTGCCCTAGAACTACCAGGTTCAACATCTCGCAATATAAACCCATACAACCATACACCAAGGAGGTAGTAGTTATGAATTCCATTTTCGCTCCATACCAATCGTTCTAAAAACTACTTAAGTACTTATAACGCGCCCTTGAAAATCGGAACTCTTACCCCGCTAAAAAATGATATTTTAAACATGACTACTTGATTTGTGGCAACTGGCGAGCCACCGCCTCCAGGTCGTTCACCTGTGGTCCCGACCATCAACTCCTACGGATCAAATTATCACGCGAGCTGACTATTCCTACAAAGGCGCGCTCCACCACGTACCCGGTACCCGCGCATGCAGCAATCGTGCACCTAGGGTTTTAGGGTTTATTTGTTAATGGTGCCTTTACGTAACTCTCATGTGTGTGAGACAGCGAGAGACCGACTGCGTGCGTGCACCTCTTCTCTTCGTATATGTACTCCACCGCTTGTCTGGTCTCTAAAAAAATATATAGTAGTAATAACTACTAGCAATGTGCCAATGCGTTGCCACCCGATCAAAGTAGATTACTACATATTCACCAATTTGATAGAAAAAAGAGTCTAGTTTTGAAATACGTGTATCACTAAAAATGTCTTATGTTTCACTCGGAATATATTCCTTTGGCGGTTTTGATGAGATAAGGGAGGAATGTTGTTGGTTTCAAGATTCAAGAAGTGGTATATCTCTAATTTCTATTCTTACTAGCAAGATGCCCATGTGTTGCATGGAACATCAAGATCTTGTGGGAGAAAAGGATGAACGAGGGAAGGCCTTGTCTGCAAATGTGGAGAGGAGTGCGGGTAAATTTCCATAGTTTCCTTCCTATCTGTTAGATATAGATCGAACGGCCTATATTGCAGGATGGCGGGCACACCATCATCACCAACTATGCTTTTTATAAGAGTAGAGATAAAAACAGAGTTGGTGATGATGGTGTGCCTATCATCCTGCAATATAGGCCGTCCGATTTATATCTGACGGATAGGAAGGAAACTATGGCAATTTTGCAAAAATAAACCCACACCCCTCTCCACATTTGCAAGTAAGGCCGTCCCTCATTCATCCTTTTCTCCCACAAGATAAACTACTCATACAAATGCATCTTGATGTTTTGTGCAACGCATGGGCATCTTGCTAGTTGTTGTAAACAGCCCATGTGTGTGTGTGTTGTGTGTGTGAGATAGAGGGAGAGAGGAGGAGGAGGGAGTGCATGTGTGGCAAAGACACAAAGAGTGTTTACGCGAGAGGTATCAGCTTAAAATGAGGCGATAGTGTGTGTGTGCACAATCGAGAGGGCGTGTCTCAAGAAGGGACAAAAAATCTACATAGATACAAGGAGCCCGAGAGAGACATGTATGCGATAGTGGAAGCATGAGTGTGCGGGTGTATAAACCTATCTGGAGGCTAGTTGATCAATGATGTGAGAGAAATACGAGTCGGGGTGCGAAAGCGAGAGTTTTGTGGATGTGTGAGAGAGGGTGTGTCTTCATGAACATCAACATTATCTTTTTCATTATCACTAGGTGAGTGTTCATTACCGGATTGAGTTTCAGCATCAGAGATAGAAGTTTCATTTTCATTATCAGGAGGTTTTTCTATTTCAGGTTCACTAGAAGTGTGCAAAGTCCTATCATTTTTCTTTTTCCTTTTCTTTCTAGAAGGACTAGGTGCACTAGTGTTAGCTCTTTGTGAATCTTATTCAATTCTTTTAGGGTGTCCCTCAGGATAAAGTGGTTCCTGAGTCATTTTACCTCCTCTAGTTGCAACTCTAATAGCAAAGTCATGCATATTATGATTCATTTCATCAAGTAATTCTCTTTGTGATTTAGCAACTTGTTCTAATTGAGTTTGAACCATAGAAGCATGTTTTCCAACACCTCTAAAATCATTTGATATTCTAAACTACAAGTCACTCAGACAAGCAATCATATCAGAATTGTATTTCAATTGTTTCATAACATTTGCATTGAAGTGATCTTGTTTTCTAATGTAGTTTTCAAACTCATAAAGGCATTGACTAGGATGCATATTGTGAGGATTATCATTTTCATTGAACTTCATAAGAGAATTTACCTCTACCACCTTAGGCATTGGTGGTGTATTAAGACCATGTATTTCTTCAATAGGAGGTAAATTTTTAACATCCTCAGCTTTAATACCTTTTTCCTTCAAAGATTTCTTTGCCTCTTGCATATCTTCAGGACTGAGATATAATATACCCCTCTTCTTCGGAGTGGGTTTAGGCGGTGGTTCAGGAATAGTCCAATCATCATAATTTTTCAATATGTTATTCAATATTTCTTCAGCTTGCCCAACAGTTCTTTCCCTGAAAACACAACCAGCACAACTATCTAGGAAATCCCTAGAAGCATCGGTTAGTCCATTATAGAAGATATCAAGTATTTCATTTTTCTTAAGAGGATGATCAGGCAAAGCATTAAGTAACTGGCAAAGCCCCCCCCCCCAAGCTTGTGGGAGACTCTCTTCTTTAGTTTGCACAAAGTTAAATATTTCCTGTAAGGCAACTTGTTTCATATGAGCAAGAAAATATTTTTCAGAGAAGTAATAAGTCATATCCTGGGGACTACGCACACAACCAGGAGCAAGATTATTGTATCAAGATTTAGCATCACCCTTTAATGAGAAAGGAAATAATTTGAGAATAAAGTAATAACGAGTTTTCTCATCATGAGTAAAAAGGGTGGCTATGTCATTCAACTTAGTAAGATGTGCCACAACAGTTTTAGTTTCATAACCATGGAAAGGATCAGATTCAACCAAAGTAATTAACTCTGGGTCGACAGAGAATTCATAATCCTTATCATCAATACAGATAGGTGAAGTAGCAAACTTAGGATCACATTTCATTCTATCATTCAGAGATTTTTCTTTATACTTGCATAGTAATTTCTCTAAATCATCTCTATCATTACAAGCAAGAATATCTCTAGTTGCTTATTCACTCATAACATAACCTTCTGGTACCTTAGGCAATTCATATCTAGGAAGGCTAGTTCTAGTAGGTGTTTCAGGAGTTTCAGTTTCAAGCTCATTATCAGATTCAACAACATCATGTTGTATAACTCTAGCAATTTTTCTATCAAGAAATTCACCAAGTGGCACATCATCATTATCAAGCAAGGTACTAGCATCATCATAAGCATCATTCATAGTATAAGTAGCATCATCAATAACTTGTGACATATCAGAATTGATAGAATGTGGTGGCCTTGCAAGTTTACTCATAACAGAAGGTGAATCTAAGGCAGAACTGGATGGCAGTTCCTTACCTCCCCTCGTCCTTGAGGGAAATATCTTAGTCTTTGGATCCTTCAGATTCTTCATAGTGATAATATGATAATAATCCCAAGTGACTCAACAAATATAGCTATGCTCCCCGGCAACGGCGCCAGAAAAAGGTCTTGATAACCCATAAGTATAGGAGATCGCAACAGTTTTTGAGGGTAGGGTATTCAACCCAAATTTATAGATTCGACACAAGGGGAGACAAACAATATTTGAAGGTATTAGCAGCTGAGTTGTCAATTCAACCACACCTGGAGATTAATTATCTGTAACAATATGATCAGTAGCAAAGTAGTTTGATAGTTTTGATAGTAGTGACAGTAGCAGTGACAGTGATAGCAGTAATTTGTAGCAAGTGTAACAGTGATGGTAGCAGTAGTAACTTAGCAGAAACAATAAGAATAAATCCGTAGGCATTGGATCGATAACTTGTTGGATGATATTCATCATGTGACAATTATAACTGAGGGCAATACGGCACTAGCTCCAGTTCATCGATATAATGTAGGCATGTATTCCGTAAATAGTCGTATGTGCTTTATTAAAAGAACTTGCATGACATCTTTTGTCCTACCCTCCCGTGGCAGCGGGGTCCATATTGGAAACTAAGGGATATTAAGGCCTCCTTTTAATAGAGAACTGGAAGAAAGCATTAACACATAGTGAATACATGAAGTCCTCAAACTACGGTCATCACCGGGAGTGGGCCCGGTTGTTGTCACTCCGGGGTTGCCGGGTCATAACTGTAGTAGGTGACTATAACTTGCAAGATCAGATCTAAAACATGGATATAATGATGAATTCATAAACGGTTCAGATCTGAAATCATGGCACTCGGGCCCAAAGTGACAAGCATTAAGCATAGCAAAGTTATATCAACATCAATCTAAGAACATAGTGGATACTAGGGATCGGGCCCTAACAAAACTAACTCGATTACATGATGAATCTCAACCAACTCCTCATCGGCTAGTGAGCCTATGAAGGAATTACTCACTCCCGGTGGGGAGCATCATGGAATTAGCGATGGAGAAGGGTTGGTGATGACGAAGAACGAAGATCCCCCTCTCCGGAGCCCCGAACAGACTCCAGATCTGCCCTCCCGAGGAAGAACAGGGCTTGGCGGCGGCTCCATCTTATGGATCGCGATAATTCTTTCTCCCTGATTTTTTCTGGAATAATGTGATTGTATAGTATCAGGGGGGTCATCAGCGGGGCCACTATGTGGGTACAACCCACCTGGGCGCGCCAGGAGAGGGGGCGCGCCTTGGTGGGTTGTGCCCACCCAGGGGCCCCTCTCTGGTGGGTCTTGGCTCCAGAAATTCTTATTATTGGTATAAAAAATCCTCGCAAGGTTTCGTTCCATTCCGAGAACTTTTATTTCTGCACAAAAACAACACCATGGTAGTTCTACTGAAAACAGCGTCAGTCCGGGATTAGTTTCATTCAAATCATGCAAATTAGAGTCCAAAACAAGAGGAAAAGCGTGAGAAAAAGTAGATACATTGGAGACGTATCAGGACTTGCCTCACTTGGGTAGATCTTCACGAAGTAGGCGATCTACTTGCCCTTACAAACTCCTTGGTTCAACTCCACAATCTTGACGGAGGCTCCCAAGTGACACCTAACCAATCTAGGAGACACCACTCTCCAAAAGGTAATAGATGGTGTGTTGACGATGAACTCCTTGCTCTTGTGCTTCAAATGATAGTCTCCCCAACACTCAACTCTCTCTCTCAGGTTTGGATTTGGTGGAAAGATGATTTGAGTGGAAAGCAACTTGGGGAAGGCTAGAGATCAAGATTCTTGTGGTTGGAATGGAATATCTTGGTCTCAACACATGAGTAGGTGGTTCTCTCTCAGAAAATGAATGCTGGAAGTGTAGGCACGTTCTGATTGCTCTCTCCACTAATGGAGGATGGGTGGAGGGGTAAATATAGCCTCCACACAAAATCTAACCGTTACACACAATTCACCAAATTCGGTGAGACCGAATCATGAAACTCGGTCAGACCGATTTAGTTCAAAATGTGAACATTAGGATTTCCGGTGGGACCGATATGATCAACTCGGTGGGACCGATGTGCTAGGGTTAGGGTAAAAACTCAACTCGGTTTGACCGATTACACAAACTCGGTGAGACCGATTTTTGTAATAAGCAAAACAAGGAGTTGGGCAAGCGAACTCGATGGGACCGATTGCTTATCTCGGCGAGACCAAAATAATTGCAACATGCAACAGAGAGTTTGCAAGCCCATCTCGGTGAGACTGAAATGATTAGGGTTTCTGGCAGTGGCTATGTCAAGTGAACTCGATGGCGCCGGATAGATCAAATTGATGGGGCCGAGTTTGACTTTTGGTTTGGGACATATGTGGATATGAGAAAGTGGTTGAGGGCTTTCGGAGCATATCACTAAGCATTTTGAGCAAGCAAGCCATTAAGCAACACCCCATCCCATTTTAATAGTATTGGCTTTCCTATGGACTCAATGTGATATTGGATCACTAAAATCAAAATGTAGAGTCTTGAGCTTTTGCCAATCCTTGTCCTTAGCTTCTTGAAGGGGTTCCACATCCTCTTGTCCAAGCCACTCCACTGTTGAACTTATCCGAAATATACTAGGTAAAGGTATTAGTCCAACAAGAGATATGTTGACATTACTTACCAAAATCACTCAGGGAGCACTTGTGCTTTCAGTTAGCTTACCGTAATGATCATTCAATTTATTGCTATTGCTTTCTTCATGTCAAATACTTATTCCTTCGACTATGAGATTATGCAACTCCCGGATACCGGAGGAATGCCTTGTGTGCTATCAAACGTCACAACGTAACTGGGTGATTATAAATATGCTCTACAGGTATCTCCGAAGGTGTTTGTTGAGTTGGCATAGATCGAGATTAGGATTTGTCACTCCGAGTATCGAAGAGGTATCTCTGGGCCCTCTCGATAATACACATCATAAGCTTGCAAGAAAACGACTAAGGAGTTGGTCACAAGGTGATGTATTACGGACGAGTAAAGAGACTTGCCGGTAACGAGATTGAACTAGGTATGAAGATACGACGATTGAATCTCGGGCAAGTAACATACCGATAGACAAAGGAAATTACGTATGTTGTCATAATGGTTCGACTGATAAAGATCTCTGTAGAATATGTAGGAGTCAATATGGGCATCCAGGTTCCGCTATTGGTTATTTACCGAAGAGGTGTCTCGGTCATGTCTACATAGTTCTCGAACCCGTAGGGTCCGCACGCTTAACGTTCGTTGACGATGTAGTATTGTATGAGTTACGTGATTTGGTGACCGAATGTTGTTCGGAGTCCCAGATGAGATCACGGACATGACGAGGAGTCTCGAAATGGTCTAGAGGTAAAGATTGATATATAGGACGATGGTATTCGGACACCAGAAGTGTTTCAGAGGGTACCGAGTACTTATCGGGTCTGCGGAAAGGAGTTTCGGGCACCACCGGCAAAGATATGCGCCTTCTGGGCCAAGAGAGGGAACACACCAGCTCACAAGGAGCTGGTGCGCCCCTATACAGGCCGGCCCTATGAGGAGGAGAAGGAAAGAGGGGAGGGAAAGGAAAGTGTGGAGTAGGACCCCCCCCTTCCTTCCCTCCCCCCCCCTCTTTCCTTCCACATTCTTCTTACAAGGAATGGGGGCGCAGGGCAAGGAAGCAGCCCTTGGGCTGCCGCCAGGTCTCTTGGGGCGCCCTAGGGGCTGCCTCCTCCCCTCCCACCTATATATACATGGGTAGGGGGTGCCACACAAAGCTAGAACATTGTCTTAGCCTTGTGCGGCAGCCCCGTCCACAGTTTACTCCCTCGGTCATATTTTCATAGTGCTTAGGTGAAGCCCTGCGGAGATTACATCACCATCACCGTCACCACGCCCTCGTGCTGCCGGAACTCATCTACTACCTCGCCGTCTTGGTGGATCAAGAAGGCGGAGGACGTCAACGAGTTGAACGTGTGCAGAACACGGAGGTGTCGTAAGTTCGGTACTAGATCGGTTGGAGCGCGAAGAAAGTTCGACTACATCAACCGCGTTGTGAAACGCTTCCGCTTACGGTCTACGAGGGTATGTAGACACACTCTCCCCCTCATTGTTATGCATCTCCATGGATAGATCATTGCGTGTGCGTAGAAAATTTTTGTTTTCCATGCAACGTTTCCCAACATGATCCACATGACTTTTGTCTCGAATTTCAGCTATGAGTTTGATAACATTCATAGTGGCAACACTACATCAAATAATATTTAGTTTTCTCCTGAAGAGTGTGTATGTGTGGTAATAATTGGGTACATTTCGCAAGTGCTCGAAAGATACAACATATTGGTCCATAGTATTCAAACTTAAGCCGCAACAATAACCCATGCATGTATCATTTCTTTGGCACAATCTCGTCACTTGACAACAAAAGTTTTAGCAAGCAATGACTGGAAGAAAGTGCTTTAGAGCCTTGATGAAGAGACACCCGTGCGCTTTAGTGAGTTACTATAGTATCATGTTGTCTTTAAATACCTTTCACTCCCGTAATTCGTGTTTTCATTTCTCAAGAAAGAAAATCTTTTCCGCGCGTTCCCCGACAAGCACGTGTTAACTAGAGTAAATAGAGTAAGAGTTACTCTATTTTTTTCTAGTTGAGCAAGAGCTTTGTGTTGATTATCTTTGCTTCACTAACACTTGCATAATAACCATGCCATCGCTACAATTATACTAAGTTTTAACATACAAGAAGCGGAGGGCTATCTAGGCATACCAATCGTAAATAAACTAAAACCTTCTCGTTATTTCAAGGACGATTAAGGTTTAATCCTGGGGAGTTGATGAGTGTTTTTTACGCTCATCACACCGTAGTTTAAACCAGTTTATTTCACAAATTCTGAGATATTTCCTCCAATATTGGCACTACGACTAACAAATGCAACATATTGTGAAATCCTCTCTTTATTGTTTTCACGGAAAAAGGCTATATGTGGTGTCAATCATATACAAGGAAAGAAGCAAAATGGAGATAGAAAAAAATCAAGTGGGAGGCGCACCAGGACCAATAGAGCGCAAGGCGGCGTCTGGTATGAGCACACACCCCCATACCATCGCTTATACCAAGTGCACACGACACCGTGGCATCCACCCCAACAAATTTTATAAAGGGATCTTGTTGACACCAGATTTTGGCATGGTCACGAATCCAGGTTTGTATGCAAAAGTTAGAGGCAGCACTTCGCGGGCCGGCCCTGAGTGAGAAAGTATTTGGCCTTTGCTGGCTGAATGAAACCTTGCCGGGGTAAAACCTTGCCGATGTGAGGGCTTGCCGGCGTGGAAAGCTTGCCGGCGGAGAAGCTTGCCGGCGTGGAAAGCTTGCCGGCGGAGAAGCTTGCCGGTGTGAAATCTTGCCGAGGGAGAAACCTTGCCGAGGAGGAACTCTTGCCGGGGTAGAAACCTTGCCGAGCTAGGGAGGAACCCTTGCCGGTGTAAAAACCTTGCCGGGGTGAAACCTTGTCGGTGCGGAAAGTTTACCCGGGTGGAAGGCCTGCCGAGGTGGAGGTTGTGATAGTCAAGCCGACGAGAAGTTGAAGATGGGCTCAGAAGCTAATTCAGATGATCTTGGATGGAGAAATGTCCTACATGGAAGTTGTGCGTCTCGTCGAAACGATTGATTTTGATATAAAGATCGTCTCAATCCGAGGTCGTATGCAAAAGTTAGAGCCCGCTTTTGAGCTCGTTTCCATCCGAGGTTGTTTGTCACCATGAAAAGGACCCTCAAAGTACAGCCAGTTTAAACCGAGCAGTTTTGGAAAGTTCGGATAAATTCAGTCCGAATTTGACTAGGGTTTTGAACGTGAATTGATGTAATTTTCTTGTAAGGAAAGCCTAGATAAATCCTTTGCTTGTACGGGAAGTCCAGCCGCCTCTTATATATGTTGGGGGTGATGGCCGATTGAAACAGCACACAATCAAACAAATCAATATACTACTTTTTCATCTACGTTTTATCTCTCCATCGTTTTTCTTTCTCGTTCTTCACTGTTCTTCGTGTTTGAGAGCTGCGAATTCCGAGGCTCTAGGGGCGAGCGAATCGACCTAGGGCAGCCCATAGCCGCTGCACTCCCTGACGGGGTCCCTCCCGGGGGTGTGGGGTTTTCAGGTCTGCAAAAGTGCCCGTCGACTGTCTTGCGTATCGCACTGTCGGTCGGGTCTCCTTCGACTTGAGTTGCGGTGCATCACCCCCGGCGTCGAGGGTACACGTGACGTGTTCGTGTGTCAACACACTTTTTGGTGACTCCGCTGGGGAAAAGATCAATCATCATCATCCACCATGTCCGATCTTCCCAAGCCATCTGAGGTAGACGCTGATAACATCATTAAGCCCAGTCTTGATGAGATATCGGCCGATCATCGCCAAGTCTATGAGGAGTACAAGAAGGCGCACGAGGAGAAGGAATTGCAGGAGTTCCTTGCAAAGTTCAAGAAGGATCGCCAAGGCAACATCACTCCGATTGAAGAAATCAAGTTCCCTCCTCTTCAAGCCGAGCAGGTTAAACCCTCTATAAGTACTGCCTTTTCTCCTGAGCAGTGGGCTGAGATTGAAAGTCGTATTGCTGATGGTAACAATCTAGTCTACCAAACTTTCATAGAAAATACTAATGCTCAGAAGAATACATCTCAATCGTCTAGTGGTAATGATGGTGTAGCTGCTAGTGTGCAAAACCCTAATCTGGCTTTACCTATTGCATCGGCGCCTCCCGTGCCGATGGCTTATTATCCTACCCAAACAATTCAGATTGTGACTGCACCCATCAACCCTATTATGAGCATGCCAGGTTCGGTGGCAACGCCGAACCAAATCATACCTACAGCTACAACCACTCGGCCATTACCGAACTATAGTTCGGCATACATGCCACAGTTCATACCTACTGCTAGTAGTCCTACTCCTCCTATGCCGCTGCCACAAGTTGCATCATCCACTGTGGATGATGGTCTAGCTAATCTTAGAGAGGAGATGGCTAAGATGCTTCGAGAGAATTTTGGAGTTGAGTTACCTCGGAATAGGATTTACCAAAAGCCGTACCCCGAGTACTTTGATGCCATCCAGTGCCCTCCGGGATATAAGATTCCAGATTTTGTTAAGTTCAATGGTGAGGGCACAAAAACCACATGGGAGCATGTTAGTCAATATTTAGCACAATTGGGTGAGGCAGGATCATTGAATGAATTGAAAGTGCGTTTGTTTCCTTTATCATTAACCGGTACCGCATTTTCATGGTTTTCTTCTTTACCACATGGTTCCATTCGGGTTTGGTCGCAGCTAGACCAGAAGTTTCATGATCACTTTTATAGCGGCGACAATGAACTCAAATTGTCACATCTAACATTTGTTAAACAGAAGCATGATGAATCGGTCTCCGATTACGTCAAGAGATTCAGAGAAACAAAAAACCGGTGTTTTAGTTTGGTGATAACCGAGAGGGACTTGGCGGACCTAGTGCTGAGTGGTTTGAGAACTCCCATTAGAGAAAATCTAGAAGGCTATGAGTTCTTAAATATCAACCAGGTCTTACAAAGGGCTTTGGCTCAGGAAAGCCGAAGCAAAGACCTCAAAGAAGTGCATAGATACAAAGCCGATCGTCCAAAGATGAATATGGTGGAATATGATAGTGATCACTCGGACGATGAGGGTGATGTTTTTTCTACTGAATTTGTTTGGCCATCTAAGGCTAAACCCTTTACTTGTAATGATCTGAAACCGATTCATAAGAATCGTGATGAAGAGATGAAGTTTACTTTTAACATTGCTAAGTGTGGTAGAATATTTGATGCTTTGCTGCAGGCTAAGATTATTAGAATATCTCATACTTTACCGCCGTTTGAAGAGCTAAAACGGCGCACTTATTACAAGTATCGTAATTCTTTTTCTCATGCTACTAATGATTGCAATGTTTTTCGACGACAGATACAATCGGCCATTAATGACGGACGATTGAACTTTTCTGAGATGCAAGTTGATAAACAACCTTTTCCAATGAATACCATGGATTTGGAGGGAAAGAAGCTACTCATTCGGCCGGAGGTAGCCGAATCTGCTAAAAAAACTAATGTCATTATTGGTGAGCCCAGGAAAGACAAGGAGGGCAGCAAGGTCTTGGGGAGACATGTTGTGCTTGACAAGCAACCCGGTGGCAAGGAGATAATCAAAATCACCATCATGAATCCTACACTCGGGGGGCAACCGCAAGCGCAAGAAAATACTCGTGTTAAATTTGTCAAGCCCAAAAGTCCAGAAGTCGGCAAGTGGAAGACGAATGAAGCTAAAGTGCAGCGCAAGAAAATCAAGCCAACTTTTGATATGTTGCTGTCCAAGTATGCCAATCATGCAGCCGGTTCTAGCTCTAACCGGTCACCAAATTTGAAGCGCTCAAGGTCACCTCCTCGGGAAGAATTTCAGCATCATGCAAGGCCATATGGGTCGTGGGCGCTGGGACCATGGGTACCACCTCTCCCCTATGTACCATATTACATGGGAGACTTCAATGGAGGATGGTGGCAGCCCCCAATGGCCCCTTATGCTTTTCATCCGGGTTGGGCAGAACAAAGGAGGCCCGTTCATGAGAGACTTTCTTATCCCACACGAGGTCGTTTGAACAATAGTGTCAATCGGCCAGTGCAAGATAATCAAAAAAAGGTCGGCAAACAAGAATGGCGTGTTAAGTCGCCAAGTGCTGCAACACTCGAGTCAAGAAAAGGCAAGGAACAAACCGATGCCGACTCACTCATCTTGGGCACCGAAACATTCACCATACAACAGCCGATTATGCATAGTAATCCGACTGAGCTGATACTTGCTATCGCGCCAAAGCACTCGGCTAATGGCCTTGAAGGAAACACCAACCAAGTAAAGATGAGAGATCCTAAATACACTCAGCCAAAGTGGTGTCCTCCAGGGCTGACAAAAACACAAAAGAGGAAATTACAGAGGTTAAGGAGTCAAAAGATGATAGAACAAGAAGCCGAGAAGCAAAGGGATAAGTTGTTCAATGACACTCGGCCCATGGTGCCTACAAAACAAGTGTGGAGGCCTAAGCAAATACAAGATGCAGTTGCTTCTACACCTATCACAGCAGCACCTGCGCCACCAAAGGAGGACGATGCGACATCTATTACATCGTCTGCGACACTTCTTACTTCTCCTTCACTTGGACAAATTTCAGAATCGGTGGATGCACTTGAAGAAGAGGATGACATGTTGGACTATGAGTCTACGCCGGTTCATGAAGGTATGGATATCAATATGGTATATTACTTACCTGCTGAGTTTTGTGCTGTCAATGAGGAAGGGGAGGTGGCTCAGCTGGATTTTGGCCCTAAAAATGCAATATTCGAGAAGCCAAAAGACCCAGTAACGCATCTGAAACTGTTGTATCTTAGAGGTCATATCAATGGATCACTGCTCACTCGGATGCTTGTTGATGGTGGTGCTGTGGTGAATCTTATGCCGTATTCGGTCTTCAAAAAATTGGGGCTGCATGATGAAGAGTTGATAAAGACCAATATGGTGCTCAATGGATTTGAAGGCAAAGAGAAAACTTAAGCCAAAGGTGTGATGTATGTGGAGCTCACGGTGGGAAGTAAAACTTTGGCTACCGCATTCTTTGTCGCTGAAGTGCAAGGTGACTACAATGTCATACTAGGCCGTGATTGGGTTCATGCAAACCAGTGCGTGCCATCCACTATGCACCAGTTTTTGATCCAGTGGGTTGATGGTGAAGTGGAAGTCATTCACGCGGATAACTCGGCTTGTGTTGCTTTGGCCGAGGCATCGGTGGATTGGCAACACCCAAATGCTACTTGCTTGGCGGGACGTGACTTGTCAGAATTCGATTTTCTCAGCGCAACCAAGAATGGTTTCGTGCCCGTCTCTTTAAAGCCGACTGAATGCAATCGGCTCCAAGGTATGATATGTTTAAATGGATCCTAACTCAGAGTGGTTACAAAAGCGACTTGTAGAATATCGGTCCAATGAGAACGATATGTATGAGTCCATAGAAGAGTTAGATGATATGGATAAATTAGGACAAGGTTTTACATCGGTCGATCCATTAGAAGAGATAGATATAGGAGATGGTTCAACTCCTAGGCCGACATTTGTAAATGCAAATTTGAGAGCCGATCATAAAGCTAAGTTGATCGAGCTATTGAAAGAATATGTCTGTTGCTTTGCGTGGGAATATCATGAGATGCCAGGTTTAAGCCGAGAGCTAGTGGAGCATCGGTTACCTATAAAGGCTGGTTTTAGACCATATAAACAATCGGCCAGAAAGTTTAATCCAAAAACATATGACCGGATCAAGGAAGAGATCGGTCGTTTGCTTAAAGCTAATTTTATTAGACCTTGCAGGTATGCCGAGTGGATTTCTAACATTGTCCCAGTGGAAAAGAAAGGATCCGGCAAGTTGAGGGTGTGCATTGACTTCAGAGATCTGAATAGGGCTACACCCAAAGATGAGTATCCCATGCCAATAGCCGATATGCTTATTAATGATGCTTCTGGACATAAAGTTATTAGCTTTCTAGATGGTAATGCCGGATACAATCAAATTTTTATGGCCGAAGAGGACATGTCCAAGACAGCTTTTCGTTGCCCTGGTTTTCTTGGTTTATTCGAATGGACAGTGATGACATTCGAATTAAAAAATGCTGGCGCCACATATCAAAGGGCTATGAATTTGATTCTTCATGATTTACTCGATGTCATACTTGAAGTCTATATTGATGATATTATTGTCAAATCGGATGCTTTTGAATCTCACTTGGCCGATTTGCGTTTAGCTTTTGAAAGAATGAAAAACTATGGACTAAAGATGAATCCTTTGAAGTGTGCATTCGGTGTGTCAGCTGGTAAGTTTTTGGGCTTCATTATCCATGAAGATGGCATAGAGATTGATCCCAAAAAGATAGAGGCCATATAGAAAGTGGAAGCTCCAACATGCAAGAGAGATATGCAAAAGTTCCTTGGCAAGGTCAATTACTTGAGGAGGTTCATAGCTAATTTGTCAGGGAAGGTTGATGCGTTTACTCCTATCCTTCGGTTAAAGAATGATGTTGATTTCACTTGGGGGGGCAAAACAGCAAGAAGCATTTGATATGATCAGGAATTATTTGTGCACTCCTCCGGTGATGAAAGCACCCAAGCATAGGGAACCCTTCAGGCTTTACATTGCAGTAGAGGAAGGAGTTATTGGTGCTGTTTTGACTCAAGAAACCGAAAGAAAAGAGCATGCTATTACATATTTGAGCAGGCGCTTATTGGACGCCGAGACAAGGTATACATTTATTGAAAAATTATGTCTATGCTTATATTATGCTTGCACAAAATTTAGACATTATTTAGTACCGAGTGCTTGCATAGTAGCTTGTCAGACCGATGTCATTAAATACATGTTGCATAGGCCAATTCTTAGTGGTAGAATTGGCAAGTGGGCTTATGCTTTGATTGAATATGATTTGGTGTATGAATCTCTAAAATCAATGAAAGGCCAAATTGTTGCTAATTTCATTGTTGAACATCGGATTAATGACAAGCATGATATTGATATGAACCTTGTTTCAGTAGTACCATGGAGATTATACTTTGATGGTTCAGTTTGTAGCAATGGCCAAGGTGTTGGTATTGTTTATATATCTCCTCATGGTGCTGTTTTTGAAGCCTCGTGTCGCCTAGAATATTTTTGCACAAACAATCAAGCCGAATATGAAGCATTGTTATTCGGCCTAGAGATGTTACTTGCTATAGGTGTTACACATATTGAGGCTTACGGTGATTCGTTACTAGTAGTGCAGCAAGTATCCAAAGTCTTTCAGTGTTTGGACGAATCACTTAATGTTTATCTTGATAAATGTCTAGATATAATTTTTACATTGGATTGTTTTAGCATTACTCATATATCTAGGCATGACAATTGGAGAGCAAATGAGTTGGCACAACAAGCATCCGGCTATCATGTTGATCATGGCATGTTTCATATTTCTCAAAGACCGATGTCTTGTCTTGCCAATTTAGGAGAGGCCGAACCAGAACCCACTGATTCGGCCCTTAACAAAAAATCTAGTGCAGGTGACAATACCGACTGGAGGAAGCCCATTGTTGATTACTTGTGCAATCCGAGTGAAAGGGTGGACAGGTCTGTTCGGCGTATGGCTTTCAAGTATATAGTGAGAGATGACGGTCTTTATCGCCGAACAGTCGATGATGTTCTTCTAAAGTGCTTGGACGAGGACCAGGCAAGAGTTGCTATGGGAGAGGTACATGAGGGCATTTGTGGCACTCATCAGTCGGCTCCCAAGATGAAATGGTTATTGCGACGTGCTGGGTTTTATTGGCCGACTATGATTAATGATTGCTTCAGATATTATAAGGGGTGTGAAGCTTGTCAAAATTTTGGTGATATTCAATTGGCTCCTGCTGCTATGTTACATCCTATTATCAAGCCGTGGCCTTTCAGAGGTTGGGGTTTAGACTTCATTGGACAAATCCATCCATCTTCCTCAAAAGGGCATCGGTTCGTATTAGTGGTAACTGATTATTTCACTAAATGGTCTGAAGCAGTACCTCTCAAGAACATGACACATACGGAGGTAATTTAATTCATAACTGAGCACATTATTCATAGATTCGGTATTCCTCAAACATTAACTACAGATCAAGGTTCATCTTTTATGTCACACCAAGTCAGAGAGTTTGCCGAATCTTATAATATAAAGTTGCTCAATTCCTCTCCGTATTATGCCCAAGCTAATGGACAAGCCAAGTCTAGCAATAAAATTTTAATCAAGCTCATCAAGAAGAAGATTGAGGATAATCCGAGGAGATGGCATGAGTTGTTGTCTGAAGCTTTATGGGCACATAGAATTTCAAGGCATGGTGCTACAAAGGTGACTCCATATGAGCTAGTATATGGTCAAGAGGCTGTTTTACTGGTGGAAGTAAATTTGAATGCTTTGAGAATAGCCAAACAAAATGATTTATCGGTAGTAGACTTTTATAACTTGATGATGGACAATATTGATGAGGTTGCTGATAAACGTTTGGCTGCTTTGAAGGCCATAGAGAAGGACAAGTTGAGGGTAGCAAGGGCTTACAATAAGAAAGTTAAGTTGAAGAATTTTCAAGTTGGCGATCTCGTCTGGAAAGTAATTCTTCTGATTGGTTCGAGAGACATAAAATTTGGGAAGTGGTCTCCAAGTTGGGAAGGTCCTTTTAGAATTGCAAGAATAGTTCCCAGAAACTCTTATTTGGTGGAATCCGTACAAGGGGCACTGTTACCTCGAGCTCTCAATGGAAAGTACTTGAAGAAATACCACCCAAGTGTGTGGCAAGAAGCCTAAGTGGGCAATGGCCGATATATGATTATCGCCCTTAGCACAAACATGGCCGATACCTGACTATCGTCCTGAGGAAAATAAATGGCCGATGGAGTGTTGACATCGTCCTTAGAACAAACACAATACAAGTTATTTTTCGGCACACAAGCTTTGCCGAAAAACAGGGGGGCATGTGTTGACACCAAATTTTGGCATGGTCACGAATCCGGGTTTGTATGCAAAAGTTAGAGGCAGCACTTCGCGGGCCGGCCCTGAGTGAGAAAGTATTTGGCCTTTGCCGGCTGAATGAAACCTTGCCGGGGTAAAACCTTGCCGATGTGAGGGCTTGCCGGTGTGGAAAGCTTGCCGGCGGAGAAGCTTGCCGGCGTGGAAAGCTTGCCGGCGGAGAAGCTTGCCGATGTGAAATCTTGCCGAGGGAGAAACCTTGCCGAGGAGGAACTCTTGCCGGGGTAGAAACCTTGCCGAGCTAGGGAGGAACCCTTGCCGGTGTAAAAACCTTGCCAGGGTGAAACCTTGTCGGTGCAGAAAGTTTACCCGGGTGGAAGGCCTGCCGAGGTGGAGGTTGTGATAGTCAAGCCGACGAGAAGTTGAATATGGGCTCAGAAGCTAATTCAGATGATCTTGGATGGAGAAATGTCCTACACGGAAGTTGTGCGTCTCGTCGAAACGATCAATTTTGATATAAAGATCGTCTCAATCCGAGGTCGTATGCAAAAGTTAGAGCCCGCTTTTGAGCTCGTTTCCATCCGAGGTTGTTTGTCACCATGAAAAGGACCCTCAAAGTACAGCCAGTTTAAACCGAGCAGTTTTGGAAAGTTCAGATAAATTCAGTCCGAATTTGACTAGGGTTTTGAACGTGAATTGATGTAATTTTCTTGTAAGGAAAGCCTAGATAAATCCTTTGCTTATATGGGAAGTCCAGCCGCCTCTTATATATGTTGGGGGTGACGGCCGATTGAAACAGCACACAATCGAACAAATCAATATACTACTTTTTCATCTACGTTTTATCTCTCCACCGTTTTTCTTTCTCGTTCTTCGCTGTTCTTTGTGTTTGAGAGCTGCGAATTCCGAGGCTCTAGGGGTGAGAGAATCGACCTAGGGCAGCCCATAGCCGCCGCACTCCTTGACGGGGTCCCTCCCGGGGTGTGGGGTTTTCGGGTCTGCAAAAGCGCCTGTCGACGGTCTTGCGTATCGCATTGTCGGTCGGGTCTCCTTCGACGTGAGCTGCGGTGCATCACCCCCGGCATCGAGGGTACACGTGACGTGTTCGTGTGTCAACAGATCTGTATCAGATTCGCAAAGAGCAGACGCCAGAACCTCCATCCTTGCATCAGAAGCCAAGCACAAACCCTAGGCCACCATTTCACACCCCATCTTCATACCCACCACCATCTTCACCATCGCAGCAATCCACCTCCAAGTTATCCACCTTAATAAGCCTTCATGTTGATATCTTCTTCAATGATTTATTCATGTGATTCAATCGCTATGTGTGAGTAATTTGGTAAGGCAATGGGTTGAGGCATAGCCTTGCAACCCGATGTGTTTGTATGAGGGGTCAATGGAATGACTTTGAATGAACATCATGTATGTGTGAAAAAAAATTGCATTGTAGTTGTCTCTTGCCTCTCTCTCATTCTTTGCCCTTGCAGGTACCCGAGATCATGGAGTTTGAGCCAAGAGGAGGTCAGGAGCAAGGAGGACGTGGAATGCTATTCTAAACATCAGTGACATAAAGGTTTAGTATGATAGCATGAAGCCAATCCTTGGGGATACATGAGGTGTGGTCATTAAACACCCAATGCTTTTGTCTGGTTTTATTTTAATTACCGAGGTAATGCCGCTTGACGGATAGGGCATATGGTTGGACAACTGACTCTTGATGCGGGGCTCATTCCATTCAAGACATAATTTGGACACTGTTGGGAAACATAGTAGAAAACAAAAAAATCGCACCTACACTACGCTCACCCAAGATCAATATGAAGATGCATAACGGGTTGGGATCATGGTCGTTACTGTCAGCGAGTTGCAGCGGAAGAAGATCGTGTCGGTGTAGACATACTTGGAGTCCCTCTAAATGTCGATGAACAATCCTTCGAACCGCGCATGAATAGTCTCTCGAGCTGAAGACCGAAAGCACGACCTCTCTACTTGGTTGCAAGCGTGCAACCTTCACGATTTGACAGCACTACGTCGTCCAGAGCTAATCATCATTGGAGAATTAGAGGGAGGAGATTATAACCACACTGGGTTTCTAATTATGAGGATTAGAGGAACTAGGTCTAGTTCTAATTAGATCAGCTAGGATCAGCTAGAACTAGAACTAGATGGGACTATACGAGGCTCCAAAAGTTATGTGTTCTATAGAGCAAAAAACCCTAGTATATATAGGTTGGGAGGAGAGGGAGGGGCGGCCACAAGGGGGAAGGTTTCCCTTCCCCTTCACGCTGGCCAAGGAGGGGGAAACCCCCTCCAATTCGGCCTCCCCTCATCTCTTTCCATGGGAAAGGGGGCGCCACCCATATTGGCCCCTTGCGGCCCAATATGCCTTCCACCGTTTGGCCTTTTAAGGCTTGTTGATATTAAATTAAATATAAACGCCCTCTAAAAATTACTAGATCATATTATATATAATTTAACAGCCTGGGAACACTTACCAACTATATATTAATTATCGGCAATACCCAATATTACCCGATACCCTCCAAAACCCTTCTGGTGACCCCTAAACGCTTCAAGATCCTCTCGAAACTATTTTGAATATTTATGAAATAATTTCACAAATATATTCTCATAACTACCATCCTACTAATACTCAGCATATCATGATTGCCTTAAGCTTGTGACACGTAGGTTCGGTAACTCATAGACATGAACAAAACCCCTTCGTTCAATGAGCGATAGCGGAACCGTGGACGTCCATATCGATCCCTATGAGCACACGAATGATATTCGAGTGAGCCTTTGGTTATCATGTGATGTTCCCTTTGCTTCGCGATACTTCACAAAACCATCGGTATCTTCATGAGTCATCACATGCTCACTATACCGCTATCCTCGTTACCTGTTTTGTTCTTCTTCCTTGTTGTCGTGTTTCGGCATCCCCGTGACGTAGTCACCTATGTTTGCCCAGACAGTGATGGATGCCATCACGCCGAGAGGGCCCTAAGAATATATCTCCACCGTTGGAGGAGCAGATACCACTCTCGAGCTATCTAGTCCCTTGTTAAACTTTCCGATGAACCTGTAAGTTATCTTTATGATCGCCATGTTATAGGAGACGTTTGAGCAACCCTAAAGTCCACCATATGATAAGAAGTGACTACGATACTCTCATGGTCTAGGGAGCAAAAATCACATGTTAACACTCCATGTTATTAAAATTGATTATAGACGATATTATCTCAATTCATAACAAACAAGTTTGGGTCGACTCAATATGATTGTTCTTCCAACGCCATAATCTCAATGTTGTTTTATGACTACCGTTACACTTAATGATATCCTAAGATCTGGAAAACATGATCACCAACAACACTTGAGCTAGTCTTAGAGGCGAGACTATGAATCTTTGTTTTATCTGTTTATCATTTCACACGTGCATATGAGTTTTTTACGGAATCGCATATTCCAGGATCATAACAGTTATAGCATGAAATATAAACATTTAATCATGAATATGGAAATATAATAATACAATATTATTGCCTCTAGGGCATAGTCTCAACAGACACATCCCCCGCTTTGAGTTGTCATAAGCTCATCTTAATGGGTGTCTTCCATAAAACAAAATAGGATCATAACGGTTATAGCATGAAATATAAACACTTAATTATGAATATCAAAATATAATAATACAATATTATTGTCTCTAGGGCGGATTTCTAGCAGACACATCCCCCTATTTGAGTCGTGATAAGCACATTTTAATGGGTGTCTTCCAGAAAACAAATTAAGATCATGATGATTCCGATCACAAACATATGGTTGTAAGAATCAAGTCCTCATACCCATGCCTGTTTTTATTATAAGTGTTAAGGTAACAACAGTGATTATGATCCGGTCTAAAAATTGGAAATTAATACTCTCACAAAAGTTTGGTAGAAACCCTTGCCACAAGTGCACGTCTTCTCGTGGGTTCGATAACTTAGGGTCACTCCTTGAGGAAAGAGGTTGGGAACATTTCTGCTATATGTTACCAGATCACCAAAAGGACTCATCAATTTCATTGTGGTGAAGCTTCATGGTGGGGTTGGGAGCTGAGGGAGTCCTGGATTAGGGGGTCTCCGGACAATCGGACTATATCCTTTGGTTGGACTGTTGGACTATGAAGACACAAGATTGAAGACTTCGTCCCGTGTCCGGATGGGACTCTACTTGGCGTGGAAGGCAATCTAGGCAATACGGATATGTATATCTCCTCCTTTGTAATCGACCTTGCGTAACCCTAGCCCCCTCCGGTGTCTATATAAACCGGATGGTTTTAGTCCATAGGACAACAGATAATCATACCATAGGCTAGCTTCTAGGGTTTAGCCTCTCTGATCTCGTGGTAGATCAACTCTTGTACTACTCATATTATCAAGAATAATCAAGCAGGACGTAGGGTTTTACCTCCATCAAGAGGGCCCGAACCTGGGTAAAACATCGTGTACCCTGCCTCCTGTTACCATCCGCCTTAGACGCACAGTTCGGGACCCCCTACCCGAGATCCGCCGGTTTGGACACCGACATTGGTGCTTTCATTGAGAGTTCCTCTGTGTCGTCATCATTAGGCTTGATGGCTCCTTCAATCATTGATAGCGATGCAGTTCAGGGTGAGACTTTTCTCCCCGGATAGATCTTTGTGTTCGGCGGCTTCGCACTACGGGCCAACTCACTTGGCCATCTGGAGCAGATTGAGAGTTACGCCCCTGGCCACCAGGTCAGGTTTGGAAGCTTAAACTACACGGCCGATATCCGTGGAGACTTGATCTTCGACGGATTCGAGCCCCTGCTTAGTGCGCCACACAGTCACGATGAGCATGATTTAGCTCTGCCATCGGACAGTGTCCAGGAGATCACGCCGGCAACCGCTCCGACCCTCAATTTGGGGCCAGTTGTGCCATCCATGGACGGGTGGATAGACCCCGCCACGGAGGCAACACTCTCATTGGCGATCGAGCCGAGTATCAACCTTACCCTTCACGGGAGCCGTGATGCCGAACTACCGGATTCCTCCCCGGCCACGGACTCCGAACCGCCTGTGCCCGTGCCTATCGAATCCGACTGGGCGCCGATCATGGAGTTTACCTCTATGGATATTTTTCAGCACTCGCCCTTCGGCAACATACTGAACTCATTAAGGTCTCTCTCCTTGTCAGGAGAGTCCTAGCCGAACTATGTCCGGCAGGATTGGGATGCGGATGACGAAGAAATTCGCCGCCCACCCACCACCCACTTAGTAGCCACGGTCGACGACTTAACCGACATGCTCGACTTCGACTCCGAAGACATCGACGGTATGGACGACGATGCGGGAGACGAAGAGGAACCACTGCCCATAGGGCACTGGACAACCACCTCATCATATGATATATACATGGTGGACACACCCAAAGAAGGCAATGGTGACGAGACAGCGGAGGATGACCCCTCCAAGAAGCAACCCAAGCGCCGACGTCAGCGGCGCCGCTCTAAGTTTCGCCAAAGCAAAAGCGGTGACACCGGCACAGGAGATAATAGCACTCCGGACAGTGCCGAAGACGACAACAATCCCCTCCAGCAAGATTTAGAGTAGAAGGATGGAGAAGCCAACCCTCCCGAGAGAGCGGCAGATGCAGAGGCGGAGGATGATAAGTACATGCCTCCCTCCGAAGACGAGGCAAGCCTCGACGATGACGAATTCGTCGTGCCCGAGGATCCCGTCGAACAAGAGCGCTTCAAGCACCGGCTTATAGCCACGGCAAATAGCCTTAAGAAAAAGCAACAATAGCTTCAAGTTGATCAAGATTTGCTAGCTGACAGATGGACCGAAGTCCTTGCGGCCGAGGAATATAAACTCGAACGCCCCTCCAAGTGTTACCCAAAGTGCAGGTTGCTACCCTGACTGGAGGAGGAAGCACCAAACCCTACATCTCCAGTGTATGACGCGGCTGATCAGCCACCTCGTGGCTGGGACAGAGAGGCATTTCAGCCAAAAGCTCAGCCCGCACCCCGACGTCACTCAAATAAAAATGTCAGGACATGGGGAAATACGCCAGACTTACGTGACGTATTGGAGGACAAAGCAAAACACGCAAGATCGATCTACGGATCGCGAGGGCGCGCCACTATGTGAGACGATAACCGTCACGCCGGATACAGTAAAAGTAAGTCCGTCCGGGCCGAACACAGCGGACAAGACTCATTTGAGCTGCATCGCGATATAGCCCAGTACAGAGGCGCTGCACACCCCCTATGCTTCACAGACGAAGTAATGGATCACCAAATCCCAGAGGGTTTCAAACCCGTAAATATCAAATCATACGACGGCACAACAGATCCTGCGGTATGGATCGAGGACTTCCTCCTGCACATCCACATGGCCTGTGGTGACGATCTACACGCCATCAAATACCTCCCACTCAAACTCAAAGGACCAGCTCGGCATTGGCTCAACAGCCTGCCAGCAGAATCCATTGGTTGTTGGGAAGATCTGGAAGCCACATTCCTCGACAACTTCCAGGGTACTTATGTGCGACCACCAGATGCCGATGACTTGAGCCACATAATCCAACAGCCAGAAGAATCGGCCAGGCAATTCTGGACACGGTTCCTAACAAAGAAAAATCAAATCGTCGACTGTCCGGATGCAGAGGCCCTAGCAGCTTTTAAGCACAATATCCGCAGCGAGTGGCTCGCCTGGCACCTTGGCCAGGAAAAGCCGAAATCTATGGCAGCCCTCACGACGCTCATGACCCGCTTTTGCGCGGGAGAAGACAGCTGGCTCGCTCGCAGCAATAACATATCAAAGAACCATGGTACTTCGGATACCAAGGATGGCAATGGCAGGTCACGTCGCAACAAACACAAGCGCCGCATCAACAACGACAATACCAAGGATACGACAGTCAATGCCGGATTCAAAGGCTCTAAACCCGGTCAGCGAAAAAAGCCATTCAAAAGAAGCACTCCGGGTCCGTCCAGTTTGGACCGTATACTCGACCGCTTGTGTCAAATACACGGCACCCCCGACAAGCCAGCCAACCACACCAACAGGGATTGTTGGGTGTTCAAGCAGGCCGGCAAGTTAAATGCCGAAAACAAAGATAAGGGGTCACATAGCGATGACGAGGAGGATCCCCGGCAGCCGAACACCGGAGGACAGAAGAGGTTCCCCCCACAAGTGCGGACGGTGAACATGATATACGCAACCCACATCCCCAAGAGGGAGCGGAAGCGTGCGCTAAGGGACGTATATGCGTTGGAGCCAGTCACCCCAAAGTTCAACCCATGGTCCTCTTGGCCGATCACCTTCGATCGTAGGGACCACCCCACTAGTATCCGTCATGGCGGATTCGCCGCACTGGTCCTAGACCCAATCATTGACGAATTTCACCTCACTCGAGTCCTTATGGATGGCGGCAGCAGCCTGAACCTGCTTTATCAGGACACAGTGCGCAAAATGGGTATAGACCCCTCAAGGATCAAACCCACAAAAACGACCTTCAAAGGTGTCATACCAGGTGTAGAGGCCCATTGCACAAGCTCAGTCACACTGGAAGTGGTCTTGGGATCCCCGGATAACTTCCGAAACGAGGAGTTAATCTTCGATATAGTCCCGTTCCGCAGCGGCTATCATGCACTGCTCGGGCGAACCACATTTGCAAGATTCAATGCGGTACCGCATTATGCATACCTCAAGCTCAAGATGTCAGGACCTCGGGGGGTCATCACAGTCAATGGAAACACATATCGCTCTCTCCGCACGGAGGAGCACACTGCGGCCCTCGCAACAGAAGCGCAAAGCAGCCTCTTAAGGCAATCCACCAGTTCGGCGATTAAAGACCCGGACACCTTCAAGCGCGCCCGAAGTAATTGGCAACAAGACCGCCTGGCATGTTCCGAACTCGCATAGCAATGCAGCCCCCGCCCCAGCCCCAGCCAAACGGCGAAATCCGTGCCACGCGTACACAATTACGCATTGAAAATACCATGGGCACAGGTGGGGAGGGGGGCATGACTATGGCACGCCCCCAAGACGCGGCTCAACTGCACTAGGGGCTTCCCGCTTTGTTATTTTTCTCTCTTTCAGTACTTTAATCTCTGGAAACCCTGTCCGGAAGTATGATTGCCGGACACATGATGCAGCAACCAAGGAGGCAGGAAGCTACATCGCACCACTGAACTCCCAGGTGGATTCCGATAATGAGTGAAATACTTGCTTTAAATACCATTCCTCAACTTGCCCTTGAAGGGGACATGTCAAATAGTCCTACTTTCTGCTTATCGCACTACTTGTATCATTCTGCTTTAACGCACCTTTTTGAATAAACAATGCATAGCACTAGACTATTATCCCATTCTCTATTCTTCTTTCTCTCTCTCTATATATGTGTGTGTGTGTGTGTGTGTGTTCATTCATGACATCCAGCACCCGTACACTCTAGTACGGCCAGTACGCTAGGGGCTTAAGCATACCCCATAATACGGCGTGAGAAGTCCGAACACTTTCGACAGTGCAGCACCCCGAACTTATAGCATTATATGCATCAGCTCCGAATCATGTCTTGGGTCGATTTGCCCGGCTCCCATGTTTTGGTACCTTACGTTCCGCTATATCGGCTAACGTAGCACTGGGAGAACTAGTGCGATTGTGCCCCGGTTCAGCTGGGCTAAGCACCTCAGTAGAGAAAGCTAAAACTGACTGTCATGATAAGGCAAGAGCTGGTCGCTGTTCGAGAGGTTTCAAGTCCCTAAAGACTTATGCCGCTTAGAGTGAGGAGTCTGCTTTGTCCGGCTTAAGGCGTGTATAGCGCCCCGAATTCGGCCTTCCGAATACTAGGGGCTTCGCCAAAATTTAAAATTATAGAATTCTATGGCTAAGTGAGAGTGATAAAGCATTATAGTCCGATTTGCCTTGTTCGTTGTGCTGAGCACCTCCCTCGAAGGACCCAAAAATGGGAAAAAGAGTGCTCAGGTTTATCCCGAACACCCCAGCACTCGTGGCATGGGGGCAGAAGCCGACGACTAGCCATCTCTCAGATTTGATAAACAGCCGAACAGAAGGTAATATTTTAAATTCAAACAAGCGTTGCATAGCGCATATGAACAAGTTTTCATAATACAGGATCACACGAGCAAGTTCATTCAAATATTACATCTTTCGCACACTCGTTCGCTACAAGACGGGCACCCTTCAGGACACCCTCATAATACATCTCGGGGTGGCGATGCTCCTTGCCCTGCGGCGGCCCCTCCTTCACCAGCTTCTCGGTGTCCATCTTGGCCCAGTGCACCTTTGCACGGGCAAAAGCCCGGCGGGCACCTTCGATACAGACGGATCGCTTGAAGACTTCCAGCCGTGGGCAGGCATCCACAAGCCGCCTCACCAGGTCGAAGTAGCTGTTGGGAAGGGAGTCGCCAGGCCACATCCGGACTATAAAGCCCTTCATGGCCTGTTCGGCCGCCTTGTGCAGCTCGACCAGTTGCTTCAGCTGGTCGCTCATAGGCATCGGGTGTTCGCTCATAGGCCTGGTAATACTTCGCGGCATCCGACACGCTGCGGGGCAAATCTGCGAATGCTCCTGGAGAGCTCCGGACTTGGGTAAGTAACAAGTAATTCACTTTCACATACTTGCTTTGCATATTGAATGCCTTACCCGCCGCTATCTTCCTCATCGCCTCAATTTCCTGGAGGGCCTTTTGGACTTCGGCCTTGGCATGCTTTGTGCTCTCGAGGGTCGCGACAAGCTCGGACTCTCGTGTTTTCGAGTCAAGCTCCAAAGCCTCGTGCTTCTTCACGAGAGCCTGGAGCTCTTGCTGCACCTCGCCCACCCGTGCTTCTTGCCTTTCCTGCTCGGTGCGCTCCTTGGCCGCTTTGTCTTCGGCCTTGGACAAGCTTGCTTCAGGGTCGCCACTTCGGTCGTGGCCCCTGGCACATTCATGATGATCCTGTCATTTCGCAACCACATTTTCTTTTATATATAGACAAGGTATTACTTACCTTTGTTCTCCTCGAGCTGCCTCTTGGCAAGGCCGAGCTCTTTCTCGGACCCCTCGAGGTCCTGCTTCAGTGCGGCAACCTCCGCAGTCAGTGCGGCAAAGGTCAGCAGCGAAGCCTGCGTACGCATACAGACATACTTATATTAGACTCCTGCAGATATTATTGATCCTTTATTCGGCTTTTCTTTGTGAACACCAAACAGAGCATCAGGGGCTACTGTCTATGCGGTAATATTTTTCCTATATTTTAAATACTTGCCTCAAAGCCTGTTAGAAGGCTGGCACAGGCTTCAGTCAGTCCGCTCTTGGCGGACTGAACCTTCTTGATCACCGCACTCATAATAGTGCGGTGCTCTTCATCAATGGAAGCGCCGCGAAGCGCTCCCAGCAGGTTGTCCGGTGCCTCTGGATGGACAGAGGTCACCGGCACGGGTGTCTCGCCCCTTTTGGAAGGGGGCCGCCTGCCCGAGTCCAGAACCACTGGAGGTTCCAGCGCGGTGTTCGGTTGAGGGCCGAACTGGGAGCCCCCGGGAGCCTTGCTCCCTTTACTCCTGGAGTCCGGAAGGTCGCCTTGAGGCGCCTCCGGGACTGTCTCCCCCCGGCTCGGTGCCCCTTGAGACAATACCTCGGCATTGTCCGTAGGGAAAGGGGAGGAGGCGGTTGGAAGTGTATCACTATTCATGTCCGACGAGTCCAAGGAACCGTCCGACGATGATACATCGATACAGGCTTGGGGCAGACTGCATAATCATATTCGACGTTAGGAGAAGTAGTGCGACAAAGGTATACTATGAGTTACTCCGGTATCCGAATACTTACGACTTCGCCAGGGGCTTGGCCCTGAGTAGCCACTCGTCTTCATCGTCGGCGGCGGTGGTGAAGCAGTCCGGAAGGAGAGTCCTTCCCTTCTTGGACCCTTCGGCCTCCCCGGTTGGGGCGGCCTTCCTTTTCTTGTCTCCCCCGGCTGAAGGGGGAGAATCTTCATCATCCTTCTCCTCGTTTTCATTGGAGGAGGGTGTCTCAGTGTTATCGGACGATGAGTCCGATACCACCTGGCGCCGGGAACTCTTTCGGGTTCCCTTGGCCTTCTTCTTGGTCTTGTCCGGCACCTCATAAGGAGCCGGAGTCTGCATCTCCGCCGGGATAGCATCCGCAGGGTCTTCGGGCAGAGGGGCCGGATAGTTGATCTGCTCCGATGTCTCCACCCAGTCCTGTAAAAGGCATGGGAGCTCAGACCCCACACATGGTTAAGCTATGGGAAATAAATACCCTGCCAGATGTACAGAACTTACCGGATTCGCATGGCGCTTTGCGCTTAGCCCGCGGTCCTCGGTAAGAGAAGGAGGGACCTCGGCGCCCTTGAACAGCACCCTCCAGACGTCTTTATGCGTCGTGTCGAAGAGCTCGCTGAGAGTCTGGTGCTGGTCCGGGTCGAACTCCCATAAGTTGAAGTCCCGTTGTTGACACGGGAGGATCCGGCGGAAGAGCATGACCTGGACTATGTTGACAAGTTTAAGTTTCTTGCTTCTCATGTTCCAGATACACTTCTGGAGTCCGTCCAGCTCCACCGATGAACCCTAGGACAGGCCCTTCTCCTTCCAGGAAGTGAGGCGCGTGGGGATTCCGGATCGAAACTCGGGGGCCGCCACCCAGTTGGTGTCGCGCGGCTCGGTGATGTAGAACCACCCCGATTGCCACCCCTTTATGGTCTCCATGAAGGAGCCCTCGAGCCATATAACGTTGGGCATCTTGCCCACCATGGCTCCGCCGCATTCTGCTTGTTGGCCGCCCACCACCTTTGGCTTGATATAGAAGGTCTTCAGCCACAGGCCGAAGTGGGGCCGGATGCGGAGGAAGGCCTCACACACGATGATGAACGCCGAGATGTTGAGGATGAAGTTCGGGGCCAGATCATGAAAGTCCAACCCATAATAGAACATGAGGCCGCGGACAAATGGATGGAGGGGAAACCCTAGTCCGCGGACGAAGTGGGGGAGGAAAACCACCCTTTCATGAGGTTCTGGTGTAGGGATGACCTGCCCCGCGGCTGGCAGCCGGTGCGCGATATCCGCAGCTAAGTATCCGGCTCCACGTAGCTTTTTGATGTGTCCCTCCGTGACGGAGGAGGCCATCTACTTGCCTCCCGCTCCAGACATGTTTGGAGAGAGTTGAGGAGAAGGATGTGGACTTGGGCATTGGAGCTCGAGTGCGCGAGAATGGATGAGCAAGGAGGAAGAAGGAGTGGGAAGAAAAAGGCGAGATCTTATCCCTTTATAAGGGCGGACTAAACTATGCGCCCCCACTAGCCTGGTAAAACTCGCTTATCCTCCAAGCGCCGTAAATGATGGCGCGATTGGGTTACCCACGTCCGTATTGATGAGAATCCCGTAATAAGGGGAACACGATCTCTGCTTTGACAAGACATGTCAAGAAACCGCCTCGCGTTATGTGCGGGGCTGGTTAAAGAAAAACGGTTCAAATAATTACCGGGCCATGGCATGATGTCATGCTGCCAAAACGTGTCAGCAGATTAGATTTGTGGAAATATTATTCTCTCTACGGTGGTATGTGAAACTGTTGGGGAACGTAGCAGAAATTCAAAATTTTCTACGCATCACCAAGATCAATCTATGGAGTAATCTAGCAACGAGGGAAGGAGAGTGCATCTACATACCCTTGTAGATCGCTAAGCGGAAGCGTTCAAGTGAACGGGGTTGATGGAGTCGTACTCGTTGTGATCCAAATCACCGATGATCCTAGTGCCGAACGGACGGCACCTCCGTGTTCAACACACGTACAGCCCGGTGACGTCTCCTACGCCTTGATCCAGCAAGGGGAGAAGGAGAGGTTGGGAAGACTCCATCCAGCAGCAGCATGACGGCGTGGTGGTGGTGGAGGAGCGTGGTACTCCAGCAGGGCTTCGCCAAGCACCGCAAGAGACGAGGAGGGAGAGGGGTAGGGCTGCGCCAAGAAGGAGATTGAATCGTGTCTATGGCAGCCCAAAACCTCAAGTATATATAGGGGGAGGGGAGGGGCTGCGCCCCCACCTAGGTTTCCACCCCTAGGGGTGGCGGCCAGCCCTAGATCCCATCTATGGGGGGCGGCCAAGGGGGGAGAGAGGGGGGCGCACCACTAGGTGGGCCTTAGGTCCATCTGAGCCAAGGGTTTGCCCCCTTCCACTCTCCCTTGCACCTTGGGCCTTGGTGGGGGGGCGCACCAGCCCACCAGGGGCTGGTCCCCTCCCACACATGGCCCATGCAGCCCTCCAGGGCTGGTGGCCCCACTTGGTGGACCACCGGGACCCTCCCGGTGGTCCCGGTACATTACTGATAAAACCCGAAACTTTTCCGGCAACCAAAACAGGACTTCCCATATATAAATATTTATCTCCGGACCATTCCGGAACTCCTCGTGACATCCGAGATCTCATCCGGGACTCCGAACAACATTCAGTAACCACGTATATCTATTCCCTATAACCCTAGCATCATCGAACCTTAAGTGTGTAGACCATACGGGTTCGGGAACCATGCAGACATGACCGAGATAACTCTCCGGTCAATAACCAACAGAGGGATCTGGATACCCATGTTCAATCTCCTTACCGGCAAGTCTCTTTACTCGTTCTGTAACACATCATCCCGTGATCAACTCCTTGATCACATTGTGCACATTATGATGATGTCCTACCGAGTGGGCCCAGAGATACCTCTCCGTTTACACGGAATGACAAATCCCAGTCTCGATTCGTGCCAACCCAACAGACACTTTCGGAGATACCTATAGTGTACCTTTATAGCCACCCAGTTACGTTGTGACGTTTGGCACACCCAAAGCATTCCTATGGTATCCGGGAGTTGCACAATCTCATGGTCTAAGGAAATGATACTTGACATTAGAAAAGCTTTAGCATACGAACTACACGATCTTGTGCTAGGCTTAGGATTGGGTCTTGTCCATCACATCATTCTCCTAATGATGTGATCCCGTTATCAATGACATTCAATGTCCATGGTCAGGAAACCGTAACCATCTATTGATCAACGAGCCAGTCAACTAGAGGCTTACTAGGGACATGGTGTTGTCTATGTATCCACACATGTATCTGAGTTTCCTATCAATACAATTCTAGCATGGATAATAAACGATTATCATGAACAAGGAAATATAATAATAACCAATTTATTATTGCCTCTAGGGAATATTTCCAACAGTCTCCCACTTGCACTAGAGTCAATAATCCAGTTCACATCTATATGTGATTAACACTCAAGGTCACATCCCCCTGTGACTAACACCCAAGAGTTCTGGGTTTGATTATGTTATGCTTGTGAGAGAGGTTTCAGTCAACGGGTCTGCAGCATTCAAATCCGTATGTACTTCGCAAATTTCTATGTCATCTTGTAGATGCAACTACTACGCTACATTTGGAGCCATTTCAAATAACTGTTCTACTTGGAGCTATTCTAAATTGTTGCTCCATTATACGTATCCCGCATCTCTACTCAGAGCTATCCGGATAGGTGTTAAGCTTGCATCGACGTAACTCTTTACGTCGAACTCTTTATCACCTCCATAACCGAGAAACATATCCTTATTCCTCTAAGGATAATTTAGACCGCTATCTGGTGATCTACTCCTAGATCACCTTTGTACCCTCTTGCCAAATATGTGGCAAGGCACACATCAGGTGTGGTACTCAGCATGGCATACCGTATGGAGCCTATGACAAAAGCATAGGGGACGACCTTCGTCCTTCCTCTTTCTTCTGCCGTGGTCGAGCTTTAAGTCTTAACTTCATACCTTACAACTCAGGCAAGAACTCCTTCTTTGACTGATCCATCTTGAACACCTTCAAGATCATGTCAAGGTATGTGCTCATTTGAAAGTACCATTAAGCATTTTGATCTATCCTTATAAATCTTGATGCTCAATGTTCAAGTAGCTTAATCCAGGCTTTCCATTGAAAAACACTTTCCAAATAACCCTATATGCTTTCCAGAAATTCTACGTCATTTCTGATCAACAACATATACTCATTAGAAATTCTATAGTGCTCCCACTCACTTCTTTGGAAATACAAGTTTCTCATAAACATTGTATACACCCAAAAACTTTGATCATCTCATCAAAGCATACATTCCAACTCCGAGATGCTTACTCCAGTCCTTAGAAGGATTACTGGAGTTTTGCATACTTGTTAGCATCTTTCAGGATTGACAAAACCTTCCGGTTGTATCACATACAACCTTTCCTCAAGAAAATCATCGAGGAAACAATGTTTTGACATCCTATCTGCAAGATTTCATAAATAATGCAGTAATCGCTAATATAATTCCAACAGACTCTTAGCATCGCTACGAGTGAGAAAGTCTCATCGTAGTCAACTCCTTGAACTTGTCGGAAAACATCTTAACGACAAGTCGAGCTTTCTTAATGGTGATACTTACCATCATTGTCCGTCTTCCTTTTAAAATCCATATGTACCTAACAGCCTTATGACCATCAAGTAGTTCTTCCAAAGTCTACACTTTGTTTTCATATATGGATCCTCTCTCGGATTATATGGCCTCGAGCCATTTTGGAATCCAGGCCCACCATCGCTTCTCCATAGCTCGTAGGTTCATTATTGTCTAGCAACATGACTTCCAAGACAGGATTACGTACCATTCTGAAGTAGTACGCATCCTTGTCATCCCACGAGGTTTGGTAGTGACTTGATCTGAAGTTTCATGATCACCATCATAAGCTTCCACTTCAATTGGTGTAGGTGCTGCAGGAACAACTCCCTGTGCCCTGCCACACACTAGTTGAAGAGACGGTTCAATAACCTCATCAAGTCTCCACCATCCTCCCACTCAATTCTTTCGAGAGAAACTTTTCCTCGGGAAAGGACCCGATTCTAGAAACAATCCCTTATTGCTTTCGGATCTGAGACAGGAGGTACACCCAACTATTTTGGGTGTCCTATGAAGATGCATTTATCCGCTTTGGGTTCGAGCTTGTCAGCCTGAAACTTTTCTCATAAGCGTCGCAGCCCCAAACCTTTTTAACAAATGACAGCTTAGGTTTCTCTAAACCATAGTTCATACGGTGTCATCTCATCGGAATTACGTGGTGCCCTGTTTAAAGTGAATGTGGTTGTCTCTAATGCCTAACCCATAAACTATCATGGTAATTCGATAAGAGACATCATGGTATGCATCATATCCAATAGGGTGCAGTTTATGATGTTCGGACACACCATCACACTATGGTGTTCCAGGCTGTATTAGTTGTGAAAAAATTTCCACAATGTCTTAACTCTATGCCAAACTTGTAATTCAGATATTCATCTCTATGATCATATCATAGATATTTTATCCTCTTGTCACGATGATCTTCAACTTCACCCTGAAATTACTTGAACCTTTCAATAATTCAGACTCGTGATTCATCAAGTAAATATACTCAACATCTACTCAAATCATCTGTGAAGTAAGAACATAACGATATCCACTACACGCCTCAGCACTCGTTGGATTGCACACATCAAAATGTATTACTCCCAACAAGTTGCTTTCTAGTTCCATTTTACTGAAAACGAGGCTTTCAGTCATCTTGCCCATGTGGTATGATTTGCATGTCTCAAGTGATTCAAAATCAAGTGAGTCCAAACGGTCCATTTGCTGGAGTTTCTTCATGCATATACGCCAATAGACATGGTTCGCATGTCTCAAACTTTTCAAAAACGAGTGAGCCCAAAGATCCATCAACATGGAGCTTCTTCATGCGTTTTATACCGATATGACTTACGTGGCAGTGCCACAAGTAGGTGGTACTATCATTACTATCTTATATCTTTTGGCATGAACATGTGTATCACTACGATCGAGATTCAATAAACCATTCATTTTAGGCGCAAGACCATTGAAGGTATTATTCAAATAAACAGAGTAACCATTATTCTCCTTAAATGAACAACCGTATTGCGATAGACATAATCCAATCATGTCTATGCTCAACGCAAACACCAATCTTGATGGTAGAGGGAGCGTGCGATGCTTGATCACATCAAGCTTGGGAAAAACTTCCAACACATATCGCCAGCTCACCTTTAGCTAGTCTCCGTTTACTCCGCAGCCTTTTATTTCGAGTTTACTAACACTTAGCAACCGAACCGGTATCTAATACCATGGTGCTACTAGGAGTACTAGTAAAGTACACATTAACACAATGTATATCCAATATACTTCTATCGACCTTGCCAGCCTTCTCATCTACCAAGTATCTAGGGTAATTCTGCTCCAGTGGTTGTTCCCCTTATTACAGAAGCACTTAGTCTCGGGTTTGGGTTCAACCTTGGGTTTCTTCACTAGAGCAGCAGCTGATTTGCCGTTTCATGAAGTATCCCTTCTTGCCCTTGCCCTTCTTGAAACTAGTGGTTTCACCAACCATCAACAATTGATGCTCCTTCTTGATTTCTACTTTGTGGTGTCAGACATCGTGAATATCTCAAGGATCATCATATATGTCCCCGATATATTATAGTTCATCACGAAGCTCTAGCAGCTCGGTGGTAATGACTTCGGAGAAACATCACTATCTCATCTGGAAGATCAACTCCCACTCGATTCAAATGATTGTTGTACTCAGACAATCTGAGCACAAGCTCAACAATTGAGCTTTTCTCCCTTAGTTTGCAGGCTAAGAAAATCGTCGGAGGTCTTATACCTCTTGACGTGGGCACGAGCCCGAAATCCCAATTTCAGCCCTCGAAACATCTCATATGCTTCGCGACGTTTCAAAACGTCTTCGGTGCCTCAACTCTAAACCGTTTAACTGAACTATCACGTAGTTATCAAAATGTGTATGTCAGATGTTCGCAACATCCACAAAAGACGTTCGAGGTTCAGCACACTGAGCGGTGCATTAAGGACATAAGCCTTCTATGAAGCAATGAGGACAATCCTCAGTTTACGGACCTAGTCCGCATAATTTCTACTATCAACTTTCAACTAAATTTTCTCTAGGAACATATCTAAACAGTAGAACTGAAGCGCGAGCTACGACATAATTTGCGAAGACCTTTTGACTATGTTCAGGATAATTAAGTTCATCTTATGAACTCCCACTCAGATAGACATCCCTCTAGTCATCTAAGTGATTACATGATCCGAGTCAACTAGGCCGTGTCCGATCATCACGTGAGACGGACTAGTCAACATCGGTGAACATCTTCATGTTGATCGTATCTTCTATACGACTCATGTTCGACCTTTCGGTCTTCTGTGTTCCGAGGCCATGTCTGTACATGCTAGGCTCGTCAAGTCAACCTAAGTGTTTGCATGTGTAAATCTGTCTTACACCCGTTGTATGTGAATGTTGGAGTCTATCACACCCAATCATCACGTGGTGCTTCAAAACAACGAACTGTCGCAACGGTGCACAGTTAGGGGGAACACTTTCTTGAAATTATTATGAGGGATCATCTTATTTACTATCGTCGTTCTAAGTAAACAAGATGCAAAAACATGATAAACATCACATGCAATCAAATAATAGTGACATGATATGGCCAATATCATATAGCTCCTTTGATCTCCATCTTGGGGCTCCATGATCATCTTGTCACCGGCATGACACCATGATCTCCATCATCGTGTCTCCATGAAGTTGCTCGCCAACTATTACTTCTACTACTATGGCTAACACGTTTAGCAATAAAGTAAAGTAATTTACATGGCGTTTCTCAATGACACGCAGGTCATACAAAAAATAAAGACAACTCCTATGGCTCCTGCCGGTTGTCATACTCATCGACATGCAAGTCGTGATTCCTATTACAAGAACATGATCTCATACATCACATATATATCATTCATCACATCCTTTGGCCATATCACATCACAAAACACTTGCTGCAAAAACAAGTTAGACGTCCTCTAATTGTTGTTGCAAGTTTTTACGTGGCTGCTATAGGTTGCTAGCAAGAACGTTTCTTACCTACGCCAAAACCACAACGTGAATTGCCAATTTCTATTTACCCTTCATAAGGACCCTGTTCATCGAATCCGATCTGACTAAAGTGGGAGAGACAGACACCCGCCAGCCACCTTATGCAACTAGTGCATGTCAGTCGGTGGAACCGGTCTCACGTAAGCGTACGTGTAAGGTTGGTCCGGGCCGCTTCATCCCACGATGCCGCCGAATCAAGATAAGACTAGTAACGGCAAGATAATTGACAATATCGACGCCCACAACTACTTTGTGTTCTACTCGTGCATAGTAACTACGCATAGACCTAGCTCATGATGCCACTGTTGGGGAACGTAGCAGAAATTCAAAATTTTCTACGCATCACCAAGATCAATCTATGGAGTAATCTAGCAACGAGGGAAGGAGAGTGCATCTACATACCCTTGTAGATCGCTAAGCGGAAGCGTTCAAGTGAACGGGGTTGATGGAGTCGTACTCGTCGTGATCCAAATCACCGATGATCCTAGTGCCGAACGGACGGCACCTCCGTGTTCAACACACGTACAGCCCGGTGACGTGTCCTACGCCTTGATCCAGCAAGGGGAGAAGGAGAGGTTGGGAAGACTCCATCCAGTAGCAACACGACGGCGTGGTGGTGGTGGAGGAGCGTGGTACTCCAGCAGGGCTTCGCCAAGCACCGCAAGAGACGAGGAGGGAGAGGGGTAGGGCTGCGCCAAGAAGGAGATTGAATCGTGTCTATGGCAGCCCAAAACCTCAAGTATATATAGGGGGAGGGGAGGGGCTACGCCCCCACCTAGGTTTCCACCCCTAGGGGTGGCGGCCAGCCCTAGATCCCATCTAGGGGGGCGGCCAAGGGGGGAGAGAGGGGGGCGCACCACTAGGTGGGGCCTTAGGCCCATCTGAGCCTAGGGTTTGCCCCCTTCCACTCTCCCTTGCACCTTGGGCCTTGGTGGGGGGCGCACCAGCCCACCAGGGGCTGGTCCCCTCCCACACTTGGCCCATGCAGCCCTCCGGGGCTGGTGGCCCCACTTGGTGGACCACCGGGCCCCTCCCGGTGGTCCCGGTGCATTACCGATAAACCCGAAACTTTTCCGGCGACCAAAACAGGACTTCCCATATATAAATCTTTACCTCCGGACCATTCCGGAACTCCTCGTGACGTCCGGGATCTCATCCGGGACTCCGAACAACATTCGGTAACCACGTATATCTATTCCCTATAACCCTAGCGTCATCGAACCTTAAGTGTGTAGACCCTACGGGTTCGGGAACCATGCAGACATGACCGAGATAACTCTCCGGTCAATAACCAACAGAGGGATCTGGATACCCATGTTGGCTCCCACATGGTCCACGATGATCTCATCGGATGAACCACGATGTCGCGGATTCAATCAATCCCGTATACAATTCCCTTTGTCTATCGGTACGATACTTGCCCGAGATTCGATCGTCGGTATCCCGATACCTTGTTCAATCTCGTTACCGGCAAGTCTCTTTACTCGTTTTGTAACACATCATCCCGTGATCAACTCCTTGATCACATTGTGCACATTATGATGATGTCCTACCGAGTGGGCCCAGAGATACCTCTCCGTTTACACGGAGTGACAAATCCCAGTCTCGATTCGTGCCAACCCAACAGACACTTTCGGAGATACCTGTAGTGTACCTTTATAGCCACCCGGTTACGTTGTGACGTTTGGCACACCCAAAGCACTCCTACGGTATCCGGGAGTTGCACAATCTCATGGTCTAAGGAAATGATACTTGACATTAGAAAAGCTTTAGCAAATGAACTACACGATCTTGTGCTAGGCTTAGGATTGGGTCTTGTCCATCACATCATTCTCCTAATGATGTGATCCCGTTATCAACGACATCCAATGTCCATGGTCAGGAAACCGTAACCATCTATTGATCAACGAGCCAGTCAACTAGAGGCTTACTAGGGACATGCTGTTGTCTATGTATCCACACATGTATCTGAGTTTCCTATCAATACAATTCTACCACGGATAATAAACGATTATCATGAACAATGAAATATAATAATAGCCAATTTATTATTGCCTCTAGGGCATATTTCCAACAGAAACTTATTTTGCAGGGTCGGACACTATCCTTGTATTCAAACTCTTCTGTGGTGTATTCGGAGGAGGAACCCGCCTTGCAATGCCGAAGATAACACTGCACGCCGGACTCATCGTCATTGAAGTCTGGTTCAGGGACTACTGAGGGAGTCCTGGATTAGGGGGTCTCCGGACAGCCGGACTATATCCTTTGACCGGACTGTTGGACTATGAAGACACAAGATTGAAGACTTCGTCCCGTGTTCGGATGGGACTCTACTTGGCGTGGAAGGCAAGCTAGGCAATACGGATATGTATATCTCCTCCTTGTAACCGACCTTGTGTAACCCTAGCCCCCTCCTGTGTCTATATAAACCGGAGGGTTTTAGTCCATAGGACAACAGACAATCATACCATAGGCTAGCTTCTAGGGTTTAGCCTCTCCGATCTCGTGGTAGATCAACTCTTGTACTACTCATATCATCAAGAATAATCAAGCAGGATGTAGGGTTTACCTCCATCAAGAGGGCCCGAACCTGGGTAAAACATCGTGTCCCCTGCCTCTTGTTACCATCCGCCTTAGACGCACAGTTTGGGACCCTCTACCAGAGATCCGCCAGTTTTGACACCGACAGGAGCCTTCAGCTAAGTTGTGGATATTACCCCAACCTTGTTTGCAAATGTTTTGGTTGCCGCCTTAAAGGGCACTGCTAGTCACGACACCTTGCATCGTGCAAGGGCGTGAGAAGAATAGGGTGAGACATTGTGATGTTTGGGGTGCATCATGCCTGCACATCCAATGGAGACATACCTCCCCCAAAGAAGAGAACTTCGGAAACACATTCTCGTTTCCACTTGCGGTTACTTCTATCCTTGTCTTACTTTGCGCAAGCTTATATTGTGTTGCTTATATTAATCATTGTACTTTTTAGTGAGCTTGTCATATAGGTTATCCACCTAGTTGCATATCTAAACAATCTATTTTCTTATTGAACCTGTATTTGGAAGGGAAGTTAATAATTGTTAATCGCCTATTCACCCCTTCATTAGACCATACCGTTCCTTTTAGGCGGCCACAATGATGCTGCGATAGCAGCCCGACCGCTTCGATGATGTTGCGACAACATGCTTTGATGGCTGTGGTGTGCTTTGATGGTTGCGATGCTACGACGACAACCTGTCCACCTCAATGATGTTGCGACGCTGGCGTGCTTCGAACGATCACGACCATGCAGCGACATCGTGCTTCGACGACAGCAGTGATGCTCCGATGAAGGCCCGACCACTTCGAAGATGTTGCGCCGGCGTGCTTAGGCCATGGCAATGTTGCGACGATGGCACAGATGGTTCGACGATGCTATGACGACAACCTGACTACTCCGATGCTGCTGCAGTGGTATATATGCTTCGACGACGGCTGCGACAATGTAAAGGACACTACTCTAAGCATTGCTATATCAAAGCAACCATTTGGGAGGAGGGATCCAAGCAACCGCGACTCCATTAGCTTGCTAGTACAAAATCCAACAAACACTAACAATCAACGTCAAGAGTATGGTGTTATGGAATTCTCGTTTTGTGCTTGCTATGTGCTTCCGCTTGAGATTATTTGTAACATCACATACATGTGTAGCTACGTGACTAAGCAATAAACATCATGCGTGAAGTAGAAGCAAAATGGAACCGCTAAACAGTCGCGGGGTTCAATCATATCCAAGCGCGCGACTAGATGCTACCATGACCACATGGTCAAATGGGTGGGTTAACTTCACGTGGGAACAGAGTGATGCTTCATGCCACATTGATCAAACAGCGACAGACACGGCTGATGAAGCCAAGAAATCATCGTACTTTTTTAAACGTTTTCCTTGTTGTATCCATGTCTATGGAAATGTTTCACACTATTATTAACCGAATATTTTCATTTAAAATATTAATTTGTTTGAAGCAATTTTAAAATATTAAATGAATGTATTTTTTCTCCGCAAAAGAAAACAATGTATTTTTTCTATTTTTTTAGAACAAAATGTATTTTTTCTAGCGGATACCTGATTTTTTTTGGAACCCTATGGCCAGAAGGCCCACGACGAGTCCCCGAAATGAACGCACTTCTCGTTCAGTCCGACCTTCCTTGATAAATAGGCTAGCCAAGCCGAGCCGCGTCCCTCCTACGGAGTCCCACCTCGCCGCCGCCAAACCCTCGCCCCTCTTCCACCGGAGCCCACCGAGCTCTCCCACTCCAGAAATTCTCCGAGCGGGAGCTCGCCCCCTCCAGCGCTGCGTCCTCCTCCAGCTCCAGAGGTAAGCCCTAGGCCCTCGCACAAATCTTGTGATTCCACTCATCTCCAGCTCGCATCCATGTCTCGGCCGGATTGGTTCTAGTTTGCGCCCTGTTCATGGTGTGATGTCTAGGGTTTGTCTCGCAGGGGCTGGTGTTCGCGAGATTCCCGTTGGTTCCCGCGACCCCGCGCGCAGTATCCCCTGGGCGGGCTCGTCCGCCATGTTTCCGCCCAAAGGGCCCAATCCCTACGGGCAGCAGCCACCGTACGGCGGGCAGCAATCTTACGGCGGCCAAATCGTATGTCTCTCAAAAACGCGCTGATCTGTTATCTGCTTAGTTGTTATATCCAGATGTGTGGCAGGTTCTCATCTTTTATGTGCGCAAAAACCTGCGCTCTTTTGCCCTACTTTTGCGTGCAGCCTGGTAGCAGTGGATTTGGGGCCTCAGCTGCGGCAGGTGCCCGCGCCGGACAGGGTGCTGCTGGGCAGTATGGAGGGCCTTACGCGTCTGTGTATGGCACACAGCAGGTGGTTAACTAACCGCAGTTCGTGAACATTTTTCAGAATTGGTTTCGCTGTGCAATTTGTTACCCTCCTAATGCCATCCATGCTCACTACTGTTACTGTTTAAGTTGCTCTGTGAGTTGTTGTTAGGGGGAATCTTTATAGCAAAGGCAAATAATGAAGGTTATTAGCTGCCAGTTCGATGCCTTTGGAGTGCAAATGGTTAGTAGAACTGCGCAGCTTCATGCTCTCATAAATCTGATGTATCCACATGGACATCTGAGATAAAAGAAAGCACTAGGTTTGGCCAGTGCTGAAGAGGCTGGCCAGGATTATTGGTTCTAGCTCAAATAAAATTATCTAAAATTTTGCTGTCTGAACCCAAGTAAAACTAAGGTGTCCTCCTGGGCCTGATTTTTTTGTTTGTTTATCCTTTCCTTTATCCACATGAAGAGCAATTAGTATCATGTCATACCGGCATTGTGCCTAAATTGTTTTGGAATGTTTAAAAGGTCACTGATTCTGTTAGTCCAAAAAACCTAGGAATTGATAATGGCCCTGTGGGATAATCGTACAAAATAAGAACCAGATATCTACAGATTTTAAAGATAAGTAGCAATGATGCAGCATCTAGCTCATATGCCCCTTTTGAGTGGCTGATGTTATCACCCGTCATAATCTATTAGTCCACACTAGAATATTGCTCTGAAAGATGCCATTCTATAGATTACTCAATGTCCAAAACATACTAGTTATGTATGCGGTATGCATCTTTCTATATATATCCTGATAGTGAGGTTTAAGCTTCAGCTTAAAACTGCAAGAATCTGAAGGATCCCAAGTAAAGGTTGCCCTCAAGCCATCTCCTCCACCTTGCCCCTCCCCTGCATAGGTCTGTCAGATCATGCCCGGACTGTTTAGTGGTGTTAGAGACTTCTGAGGGTTTTTGCAAACTAGATATATTTCTGATTTTCCACCACAGATAGGAAACAATGGATTGATTCTGTAGCACTTATCTACAGCTACATAATCCCAAGGTCAGCATTGTGTTGTTGCTGTTTCATTCTTTGTGCCGCGTAATTACCAGGTGATTTGATGTCTGTTTCATTTTGCAAGTTTTTCTTGTCTCCAAATAAGAATATGGCAAAATATAATAGATCCCACCAATTATCATTTCATTTATGTGAATGCCCCTACCATACTGATTAATGGCAGGATAGAGTAGAATATGGTTTGACCAATTATCATTGCATTTATGACGATCCACCATCAAAACAACCGAGCTTGCACCAGGCATGTCATATTCGATATTTTTGAAACAAGCAATGCTAGAGTGCATATTTCAGAATTTCACAAATTGGGTCCTCTTTTAGATAAGGAGTGCATATTTATGTGAGTTGGCTATGTTAACTGGCTTGGTGTCATAGCAGTACCTCGAAGCAGCGAACAGATCAAGTGCTGGAATAATTTGCTGGCTAGTCCACTAGCACTGTAGTTGGTAGTCACGTAGTATCACACATAGCTTATCTGTATATCAAGGAATCAAATGATTTGGGGAAAAATTAACATAAACATACTCTTTTAGGTTAAGAAGCTGTTCCTGGGCTGAATTTATCTCGTGCGTCATTTAATATAAACTTATATATACTTGCCTTCACATAATATTTGTAATTTTGTGCATTTTATCAGATTTAACGCGTTAAGTCACTTTACCAGTAGTTCGTACCATGAAGAGCGGACACCAGGAAGAGATTTCTGTTAACCATTCATGTCTTTTTCTTTTGCTATTTCTCAGTTTGCACTTTTTAGGCCTTGTCTCAGTGTCCATCTCGTCTCTTTGTTTCAGCTGTATTGTATGTTGATTACTTTCTTCCATGGTCAGATCTCACCTCCTTCTAGTTTCAAGTGGCACAACTGTTTCATGAGTTCTGTGCATGATATCTTAACTGAATATCTGGTTAAACATTTTGCAGGTTGGGGGAGTTGGTGGCAAAGGTCCGGATTCTTCTAGTCTTCCTAGCCTGCCACCTCATACATCTTCACTATCTCAGTCATCCAAGTTCTCATCTGGATCTGCAGGGTCTAACTTGGCAAGACCAAACGATGACTATATGGCTGTGCGTGGATATGCACAGAAGCTAGACCAGTATGGTACCGATTACACATCAGAGAGAAGAATGTATGGTGAACACTCAGCTAATCTTGGCAGGAGGGATGGCCTTACTGATTTGGATAGAAGATATCCTGATCATATACCTGCAGCCCATCAGGTCAATAATGTGTGCTCACTTTTTTTGGGGCTTTCCCCCTGAATTATTTAATTTAGCGAACTTAATCTTATGACCACCTTTTTTATATCTCAGATTCATGACCGTGTAGAGCAGGTAGTGTTCTTTCCCTTGCAAAACTACGTTCTGCGCCATTTAATGCTGTCTGTTATAGCCTATAATTAATTCTATTCTGTTAATTTTTCAGGGTTCAACAATGCGCCATCAGCCACTTCTGAAAGCTCAGCTGGCGCCTGTGTCTGATATGAGGTACGTTAGCTCACAGCCAGAGCCAGGTCATATATGTTGTTCAGGTTTTTTGTCCACATGGTAGACCATAATCATTCTCACTTTAAAAAGTGCATCAAATGAATGACTATCTGCATGTTCCAAACATCTCTTCTTAGGACTAAAATTTGTTAGTTATTTTAATGTATGCCACCGGCACTTTTGGAAAGCTAAAATTTGCGATCCTTCGTGTGTTTTATCACTGCAACAAAACATAGCACATGCACTGAGTAAAGTATGCATTTCTGGCAGACAAGCCGATTACTTTGCAGGAAGGTCCGCTCCAATCCATCAAGAATCTCAGGAAATTGGTACATATGGAAGGGCTGAAGCTGACCATCGCAACTTGTCCATTCTTGGGAATGTTCCATATGGAGGACAACAGACATCATCATTGTTGGGAGGCGCCCCTAGGACAAACATTGATAGTCTTGGCTATGGGCAAGGATCATCAAGCAGTGGTTATGGGATGAGTCTGCCCCCTGGTCGTGACTATGCCTCGGGGAAAGGCCTTCTCCATCCATCTTCAGATTCTGATTACCGTGACAACATCTTACCCCGTGCACGTCAAGGCATCTCCATGGTCGATGAACGTGCAATTGACCGGATTGGTTATCGTCGTGAGCTGGATCTAAGAGATGAGGAACGTCGAAGGGATCTGCTACTTGAAAGGGAAAAGGAGCTTGAACGGGAACGGGAACGGGAGTTGCGAGACCTTCGAGACCGTGAAAGAGAAAGAGACCGTGAAAGAGAAAGAGAACGTGAAAGGGAAAGGGACCGTGAAAGAATAAGGGAACGTGAAAGAGAAAGGGAGCGGGAGCGTCAAAGGGAACATGAAAGAGAACGTCTTCGCGAGCGCCGCGAGAAGGAGAAGGAGCGGAACAAGAAGCATGTAGCTGATTCAAGGCGTGAGCGCACTCCACCTAGAACCCCTGGTGATCGACGACGTTCTTCTTCTGTTAGGTCTGAGAAGCCTTTGCGGCGCCTTTCACCTCGACGTGATGCTGTGCATAGGTGTCTCCATGTTCTCTATAGCTTTGTGGATGCGCTTCGTCTTTGGTGCAGCCTTTTAAACTAACACTTTCGTTTGTTGTCCTGAAGGCATCGTTCACCTATTAAAGAAATAAAGCGAGAATATTTGTGCAAGGTAAACGAACAGTTGTGTTTGTCACAGTGTTCTTGCAAAAATCAATTGATAGTATTAATTCTTTACGTGCCTCCTTGATGCACTCTGGTCTCCAGTTTCCTTCACTGCTGTCCTTGTAAACCCTGAGATCTTTGCAAACTTATACGTCCACTCTCAGAACTAATATCTGAGAGATTCTGGTTCCACTTACCCATCTATCTACACCAATCCTTGTTTTTGCCTTCCTAGCCACTTTCTCTTTTCTGTTGCCACTTGTCTGGAGATCTCTCATTCTTTATTCTTCCAATTTGGATAACTTGTAAGACTATTCACACCTTAAGCATAGATTGCACCAGAGTGGATATGATTGAGCAATCACGGAGATGTTTTCCATCCTCCATTTCTCTCCGCCTCCTTTATATGCAAACATCATATTTAGTATGTTCAGTTATGCAGCAGTTTTAGTCTGATGCCCAATAGGAACTCATTGCTAATTGGGCTGTCTGGTGCAGGTTTTGCCATTTCGTTTGGTGGATGAGGAGAGAGACTGTTTATCTTTGACAAAAAGATATCCTAGGCTATCAGTTATTCCAGATTTTTCTAAGGTTTGACATTCTATTCATGAATGTTGATGATCAAAACTTAACGTGAAATCATGGTACTGTAGATTTTTTTTTGCCTTGCTTATTTGTGATTTACTTGTTCTGTAGATTGTCTTGAACTGGGCTAAAGAAAGCCTAAATCTTTCACTGCATACACCAGTGAGGTATGCTTTTCTATTGGGACTACATAAGTAGATACATGTACTGTTCTATTGGTTTTCTTGCTAAATGTTCTTGAGCTTCCTATTAATGACATGTTTTATACTGTGTTGCTGTAAAATAGCCTGGAGCATGCCATCTGTGAAGATGACGATAAAGCTGATGAAAGCGCACTGGTCTCTTCTGAGAATACATCAAGCACAAAGACCCCTGAAACGATTTGGAATGCAAAGGTCTTTTTGTTTATAATGTTGTGTTCATTTTGAAGTATGAACTATATTAAGTTGTAGTTGATTTGAGTAGTAGCTCCCACAATAAGTAGAGATAGTGTTTATTTGAATGAATTATGTCATTGTACATGCTATAGCAATACTTGTAGAAAGCATGTGGTATATAACTGTCGTGGGCATTAATACTCACTTTGTAGAAAATTATTGCTTGCAAGTACATGAAGTGCAACCTGTGCTGCTGACCTGCACTATCCAAGGGTGTTATGGTCTTCCCCTGGATATCATGCTTGCCCCTCGAGCAATCTTTTGAGAAATGCTGGTCCAATTCTAGCTTTTGGTAGGATGAATTTCCCTTGCATGAAAAATATGTCTTCATCATTCCATCACATTGTGACATAGAGACGTCTCAGAAAATAAAGTTGTGCTAGTACAATTTTATGTTGCATATGTAATCTAGTTATTGCGGTGTTTGTATTTATATGTCTCCATGGTAGTCCCATCGCGTGCTTACCCCCTAGCCTTTGCCTAATCTTTTTTTGTTGAAACTGGAGGAATGTTTCCATTGCATTTACTCATCTGATATTGTAAAAAATCACAAGAGTCTGTCTTGGGATCGACGTTGGCTTGGGTTTTGCTTTTAGTGCTTTTAAGTAATCCAAAAAAGAAAAAATCTATCTCATGTTGGCCGGATATAGAGGCACTTGTTATGCTGTCTTTACCTTACAAGGTAACTCCAACCATCTTGAAGTAATTTCCTTCTGTGCTTACATATATGCCCATGTGCAGGTACTTCTGATGAGCGGTATGAGCAATGGCGCCTTTGCTGACATAACGTCGATGAGAAGTACTGAGGAACGAGTGGTGCACTTGAACAATATCTTAAAATTTGCTGTATTCAAGAAGGATCGTTCACTTCTTGCTATTGGAGGCCCTTGGAATGCAGCACTTGATGGTGGAGATCCAGTGGTTGACTGTTCTTGCTTGATTCGAACGGCTATCAGGTATGCCTTCATCAAGTAAATGTACCATGGATGACTTGCAACTCTGCTAACCCTTCTTCTTGGACAGATATGTGAAGGAACTGGTTCAAGTCGATCTATCTAATTGTACCAGTTGGAATCGTTTCCTCGAGGTACTTCTAAATCTATCTCAGCACCTTCTTGGAACTGTTTCTTGAATATAGTCTTCTTTAGATGGAAAACATCACCCTTCCATGATATACCTTTTATTTAACTGGTCATAACTGGATTCTCTTCTGAATTGTAGAAGCGCAAACACATATATCATTCCAAAACTATATAATGCACATTTGCATTATGACTCTTTACCAATCAGTTTGCTTCTTGTTAAATTGTTTGACATTTCTCTGCTATTTGTGCTTTAAAATCTCCCCTATCCGAAATGACAATATTCCAAAGGATATTTGTGCTAATAACCATCAGAATATTAGACATTATGACTGGTAATTGGTCAGTTGCAACTGCGATATCAAGCCCTATTCGTATGTGGTTTATTGGCTCTTCCATAGGATAATATGAGAGCATTTACTCCAGTAATTAAGTCATTCGCTTTTCAAGGCATGCTATTATTGCTGAAGTCATCAGCATAATGTAATACATGCATTATACTGCAGGTCCATTACAACAGAGTTGGCAATGATGGACTTTTTAGTCACAAAGAAATTACTGTACTGTTTGTGCCAAACCTGTCGGAATGCGTACCATCTATGGATATATGGAGGGACAACTGGATCGCATACCGAAAATCAAAGATAGAAAGGGAGCAGCTGATTATGAAGAAGGAAAAGGTAAGCTTGTGGTTACTATTATAACATACTTTGTTTTCTTCTGAAACAGCACTAATGGTTCTTACTTCCCGTTGCATTTTAGAGCCCAGGTGATCCAAAGGAACAGAAACAAGGTTTGAAAGACCCTCACTTATCATTCACTGCCTTTTCCTTGCCTAATGAATAAAATAATTAATCCTTGTTTATTTGTCAGCAGTTTTAGAGGAGCCAAGCGATGCTAAAAGTGCGAATGATCAATTGAAGGAGGGTGATGGTGCTGCTAAGATTGAGAAAATTGATGCTGATATGGAAATGAAGGAGGGTGATGGTGCTGCCAAGATTGAGAAAATTGATGCTGAAATGGAACTGAAGGAGGGTGATGGTGCTGCCAAGATTGAGAAAATTGATGCTGATATGGAAGAGCAGGGCAAAGATGGAGATGTCAATCTTGCTGGTGATGGTGGGAAGAATCCTGACAATGTTGGGGAGCAAGTTGAGAAGACGGTGGGGGTTGTTGAAGAAAACACTTCTGGTGATGCTTCTGTTGACCATGTCACTGAGGATAAAAAGCCCATGAAAAAGAAAATAATAAAAAAGGTTGTGAAAGTTGTTCGAAAAAAGCCAACTGCTGAAGCTCCAGTGGATAAATCGCCTCAGGTTGACAAGAATGCTGTGGCAGAAACTGTGAGCAAAACCGTCGAAAAGCACATTGAACAGAAAAGTGAGGATCTTGGGAAAGAGAAGGCGGGAGCTGGCATCGTTCAACAGCCTGAGGCTAAGAAAACTGGGAAGAAGAAGGTCATTCGCAGGATTGTTAAAAGAAAAGTTCCTGCTTCAGCGACTGAGCCAACAGCCCTTGCTGCACCTGCTGAGGCAAGTAAACAAGATGTGGATGTTCAGCCGGAGAAGATTGTTGAAGGCGTCACTGATGCTGGGAATTCACAGACTAAGCTGGAAGAAGGATTGAAAACTCCTGCTGAAGATATTTCAAACCAGAAGAAAGAAGAAGGATTGAAAACTCCAGCTGAGGATATTTCAAACCAGAAGAAAGAAGAAGGATTGAAAACTCCTGCTGAAGATACCTCAAATCAGAAGAAAGAACAGGAGCTGGAGATAAAGGGAGACATAATGACTGATGATCAAAAGGCAAATACAGATAAGGTTAACCAGCAGGAAGTTGTGGAACAGAAAGATCCAAAAATTGATGAAACAGACGGGAAGAGTGTCAAGAAAACGGATGACAACGAAACAAAGGATAAAGACCAGAAGATGGACTCAAAGAAAAAGTCGCCCATTGACACCAAAGAAAAGAAGAAGTCTGATGAACCTCCTAAACACCCAGGATTCATTCTCCAGGCCAAAAAGAGCAAAGAATATAAAGTATGGTCATCATGCTATATAGTTATCTTTTTTATTTCATATAATACTATAAACTATAATTCAAGCATGGTCTTATTGCCTACGAGATCTTATTGAATGGTTTTCATTTGCAGCTCCGGTCAACATCCCTTTCATTGGATGGCCTCCTGGACTACACCGCCAATGATACAGAGGAGTCTGTATTTGAGGTCCATTTTCTGCTCTGGCTTCTGTAATAATTTGCTAATTGTCATTACAAGAGATCCCTACCTCTGCATTTTTTTCTTCAGCAAATATCTCTGTCCTGTATTTTTGGCTGCTACCAAATTTATGAGCATATAACACAAAGAAGTTACTAAATTGCTTTTGTGGTGATGCTCATGGGGCTTGACATTTATGATTGATATGTTCTTCTGTTACTTTTCAGCTTTCTTTGTTTGCTGAGTCTTTCAGCGAAATGCTTCAATACAGAATGGGTTGTGTGATCCTGTCTTTTCTTGAGGTAACTTCCTTGTGCTTTGTCTATGCTTTGTAAGCTTTGACACACGATCAGCAGTTAGTTTTTCATTCAAGTCTACTTCCATCTACTTTGAAGTTTGGTAGCCGAGTATGCTTGCAAGAAAAATGTCGGGTAGCTTGGGCATAACTGAGAATCCGACTCCATTCTGCCAATGTTGTTACCAAACTTTAGGATAATTGCTCCCTGTAATGGTCCAAATTGGGACTTGGAAGTTTGTAACCTGGTAGTTCATGGTAACTTTTGTGGAGTGTACTAAAGCAAAGAATTGGTTGCTTCATGAGGGAAGCAGAGCCGCATCCAGTAGGTTTTGGTAGTGATCTGTTTTCAGTTTTCCTCATGTAGCTTGTTTTGTCCGCACAGAAACTTTACAGGCAGTATGTTGTGAGGAGGAATCAACGTAAGCGCCAAAGAGAGGAAGATCTAAAGAAGGAAGACACAATATCCTTGGAGAAGCGACTAAAGACAACTGATGAAAATGTAACTGGAAGTACCTCAGGTAACCCAGGTAAAAATGATGAAACAATAAAAGAGGGTGGAGAAAAGATAATTGGTGATAATTCATCAGCTTCCCATGAGCAACTGGTAAAAGAGGATGACGAGAAGATGAGTACAGATCATGCTGCCCAGGATGAAATGATGAAAGAGGGTGAGGAAAAGATTGACGCAGATCAGTCAGCAGCTGCCTGTGATGAACCTAAAGCTGATGAGAAAATGGAGGAAGAAGATCCTGAATATGAAGAAGATCCCGATGAAGTAGAATATGAAGGCGACGAGGACATGGATGATGCCACTGCTGAAGAGCCGGCAGAAGCACAGGTAATGCACACATATATCCTCCGTACCCTTTTGCACCACACATAATATACACAACTGCGAAGTGACCGTATATTAGCTCGTGTTGCTTAAGAAACTACTCTTTGTATTACCGGATGGTCTTTTCCTTCATAACAGCATGGATGCTTGTTGATTTGCCCATGTTCCCTCATGTAAAATAATGTATTTCTACATGTGGAACATTTCCAATTAGTTCCAACAGAATTAAAGGGTAGTGGGAAGCTGCAAGCACCAACTCATCAAGCTTGTTATGGAGTGTAGTGTTAGCTCACTTGTCAAGGCTAATTGCTCTAGTTTTACGTCTGGATTATATTTGAGAGCTTACACCACTATAAATATAAAAATGTAGATATTGAGATTTCTCTAGTTAAAGTAGTACTCCCTCCGTCCGGGTTTATTGGGCCCGTGAGCCAGCCATCCGCGTCTGGATTTATAAGGCCTTGAATTAATTTCCCTCGATCTTCTCCACTGCATGCGCGCTAGATTCGTTAAAACTTCTGATTAATTAGCTGCATGCAAAACGGCGTGCGCAACCTGCTGCATGCCATTAACTGCCCATAGCGCTGGACGTGGGCATGTATTGGCTGCATGCAAAAGTAAAGCTGGCAACCGGCTGCGTGCTATAATTACAAGCCAATCTGATTGGCCTTTCCCATGCTTCAAAATCACACATAATTAGCGTTAATGTCTTGCCTTGGTACCTGAGTTTTGGCTAGCGGGCCTAAGGCTAGTCATAGGAGTAACTTAGGTAGTAACATAGCGCACTTCGAGAAATTTTTGCTTATGTGGCACGTAGTTAATGAGAAGTGGTAACATAGCGCTTCTCAAGACAAGATGAGTCTACAAGCCATTAAATGAAGCCACATATGACACCACTAGTATGTTACTTTGCACTATGAAGGTGGTAACTTAGACTAGTGTCAGATGCATGACACTAGTATAAGTTACTTCCCACTATGACCAGCCTAATAAACCCGGACGGAGGAAGTACGTAGGAATCACTGATTTGGGGATGTGGGCACTGTGATGATGGGACACGCGACATGGATATGGCATTTTTCAGAAACAGCCTTATGGGGATATCTTGAGTTTATATAAATAATTCAAAAAATACAGCAGTAAGGGTAAATTTATATTTTCAAGATGTGAGATCAAAGTACTTCCTGTTTGTTTTCTCTCTACTGCCTTTTCAACGATAGAAAATTCAATCAAGTTAAACAAAGAATAAAGGTAGAGCTACTAGCTTACTATCGTGGATGAGTACATGCTAGCAGCCGAGCAAACAAAGAATAAAGAGAACAAAAAGCGGAGAAAACATAGAAGGAATGTGTGCTTGTAGGTGCTGTGAAACTAGTTATGGGTAAACTGTGCTTACCTTTGTCTATTCATTAACCTCTGCTGCAGAATGAGGATAACTCAAACGAAAGAGAAACCAAGCGAGAAGAGGTAACTGCAGAAGATGATGGAAAGAGGACAACGGAGAATCTTAAGTTGGAAAAAGCAGAAGAGGACAAGCAGTCTGTAGCAGAGAAAGGAGATTTGAAAGAAGTTGAAGAGAAATCTGTTGGTAAGGAGGGAAAGATATCTGGCTCACAAAAAGGAGATTCAGCGAAACATGATGTGGTTGATAAGGACCTGTTGCAGGTACATTTTGCTGTTGCCTCGTATAAGAGATTAGGAGTTGCATTAAAAGTTAAAACTCTGTCTGTTACATGGATCCCAGGTTATTGCTAACATATGATGTTCTTTTCCCTCTATAGGCTTTTAGGTACTTCGACCAAAACAGAGTTGGTTATATAAAGGTAGTGTAATAAGCGATACCGTTGTTCTTTTGGAAGCAATTCGTCATTTGGATACGTGAAGACATTATTCTTATAATTTTTACAAATGCAGGTGGATGATTTAAGGTGCATCCTTCACAACTTGGGGAAATTTTTATCCAACAGGGATGTGAAGGTCAGTCACTTGACTCTGTTCATTGAATTCCATACTATCTTTTTTACCATATCTTCTGGAACTTGATACTTATTTGTTCCAATCTGGTCTTGAAATTTCACCCACTAATTAACTTACCACCTCTTGCTGAAATGCTCCTCTGATTCAAATGAATTCTATAGGATTTTTGGAGGATTTGTATCCTTAGGTCCTTTGATTCACAGTATTGGAATCCTTAGGAATTTTAAAGAATAAAATTGTATATATGATTTAGTAGCAGTTCTGTTCTCACCTCAATATGGATACCTTTTAACTTCTGGTTAGCTTGATAGTATACGTCTACACCCTAGATTGGTTATAGGTAACTATTAACGATTAGTGAGTACACAATGGAAAAAAATAAGGTGTATTTGTCAATTGGATATACTTGCACTTTTGGGGGTGGTGAGCTGCAGCATGCATACGTCGTGTGGGTTTTACATCCTGCAAAACACTAATAACGGTTCTTGTTTTGATGACCATCTTTTGGATGTTTTTGACCGGCATCTAACGCTGGCATGTTGTTCACTGTCTGCAGGACATGGTTCAAATTGCTCTTGCTGAGAGCAATTCTGCAAGGGATGGTCGCATTATCTATACAAAGCTTGTCAAGAAAGCTGACCTCTGATCTGGACCTGGTTTTGGCCCTAGCAGCTAGTTGAGTTATGGAACTTGTTTGTTGGAGATTCTTGACAGTGAATCGATGATCAATGGAAAGTCACCCGAGTAGTGTACTTCCATGTAGCTGGGAGCTAGTTTTTGTTTCTTTGAATGAATATTTGTTAATGAACTGATATCGTTTGTATGTTGACCTACTAGGAAAATTTCATTAGATTTTTTTCACACAGCAAACATAATGGCCTAATAATAATAACATTTCCTGGTGTTGTATTTTTTATTTTCTTTTGGCGCCACACAATTAATCTTGTGTCAACTATGCCAGGTTGGGAAAACATGAGAATATGACTAGCTACTAGTGTAGTATAAAAGAAAAAATACAATCTCTGTACACTAATGTAAGATGTTTTTGTAGTTCAATTTGAACTGCAAAATTGGTCTTAAATTAGTTTATAGAGGGAGTTCCAATGCTTGATATGCAGGAGTTCCAATGCAAAAGTCTTAAAAAGCCCGTAGTTGAGAGCAAGAGAGTAATGGCCAAGTGTACCCCCATGCTATAACTAATCTCGCAACAATAATCCGAGGCGTCATTGATGCATGAAGCTTGCTCTTCAAAGTAGTCCACTTGATTCATTAGCGATGCCGGGACAGCGGAGGCCCCTGTGAATGTGTCCATGTTAGTGAGGTCCATAAGTAATACTGCCTCAATCGAGAATTTTTATGAAAATGTTTCATTTGCTTCTTTTCAATGGAAGTTTCATTTTTCCAAAATGTATCTTAATATTTGGCCTAATTCGTCTTCTGATGATCGATTCAACCTCTGATCAAAAAGATAGGATCTTTGGTTCTATTTCATCTCTTCAAAAATATTTTTGCAAGCTGTTTTATATTGTGGGGTGGAGATAGTATTTAGGCCCAAACATGATACAAACCCATGTATACACATCAAGCCCAACTAGCAGGGAAAACAACCCGATGACTAGGTTTGTTTGCATGCATATTTTTCTTATACATCTAGATCAATTTTCGTAAATAATAAATATAGATCCGTATACATCAAGAACATTTTTTACATGTTTAATCTTTTTAAAAAATACTCCCTCCGCCCCAAAATTCTCGTCTTCTACATACGGATGTATCTAATACTAAAATGTGACTTGATACATTCGTATTTAGACAAATTTAAGACAAGAATTTTGGGACAGAGGAAGTATATGATTAACATTTTCAAATACAATGATTAGCATTTTTTCAAATACATGTTTTGATGTCTACTTGTGCCATACACATGGTACATTTTTTGTATACATCTGAAACATTTATTTTACACTATATGTTTAAAAAAAATTAAACACATGTTTTTGAACATTGTTTTTTGAATATGTGTTGAAGCATTGTTTTCAAATTCTATCAACATTTTCTATAAGTTGCACCAACATGTTTTTAACATTGCACACACATTTTTTTTCAAAATTAAGGGATTTTTTAAAAATATATATGTATTTTAGTTTTGTTAATGTAACAAAGAAAAATAAAAAAAAGGAAAATGAAAAAAACAAAATCGAGTGAACGAACGATATAGTATATATAACGAACTAAAAAAATCGAACCAACAACGCTATTGGGTCGGCCCTTTACCACGTCGCTTCAGGCGAGAAGTTGCTCAAAAAAAGTCACCCCCTCGTGGTTCCTCAAAAAGAAAAAAAGTCGCCCCCCTAGTCTGCTCGCCGCGTTGTCTCAGATCAACCGATCTTGCTAGGGAGTCTGATGCCGCTCTCCGCCGGGCACTACAGACATGTTTGGTTGCTTGCATATAGGCCAACCAGGCCCGTGCAGGAAGACTGTGGCCCGTTTGGTTGCCTGCGTTCATTCTTGGGCTTGCATAGCACGAAACTCAAAGCACCTCTGGCCTGTCTCGCTGGGAACGCTGGAATCGACAGTTTCTCCAGAGCTAGGCACGTGCAATGCACGTGGGCGACGAGGCCTGCACGCGAGGAGCCACACTCGAGAAGCCGCGTTGCTTCCCGAAGTCCCAACAGTTATTCCCCTCACTGCTCACTCTCCCCTCTCCCCTCTCTCCACTCTCACTAACGGCGGCGGCGGCGACTTTCAGCACATCGAAGAACAACAAGGCGACCGCCAGCCCCTTCATTGGCATCTGCATCATCACCTCCCGCACTTTGGCAATGGCAGTAAGCACTTTTTTCACCTCCCCACGTACTCATTCGCATTCCATTCGCGTTTAGGTTCGATCCGCGTTATGGGAATGGGGAATCGGGGTAAATAGCCATATGAGTGATCATAACATCATCACGAGTTCGTAGTACCGACGGATTTGAGGTCACTGATCGGAGTACAAGGGTAATGGGTATTGGGGATAAATCTTACACAGTAGTCCTAGATCTTAGCCTCGACGACCCTAGAGGCGGTTGGAGCGGCGGGTGCCCTTGCCCTTGTTCTTCTCCTCGAGCCGCACCACCGTATCTCCTTCCTTGCCGGAGTCCAGATCGATTGTCATGCTTTGTTACACCGGGTGGCAAACCCGGTCAACAATCTCAATCCATGATATATGCAAAAAAAGATCGGTATGCTTCGGTGTCCTGGCTTCGGCGCCCTTACTACCATCGCAGCCGCAACTTCTTCTACCTCCATCGCCATCGCTTCTTGTTCCTCCTCCACCGCCATCACAGTCCTTGTCGTGAAGTACGCTGCGACACAATGGTCATGAGGGCGCCTGTACTCTCTGTACTTGGCCCACCTTGACCTCTGTTGAGCGTCACTGGAATCGGCCTGATTCATGGCCCAACGAAGGATGTCGACTAACATAGCTGTAGCGATCCGATCCCAATGGATTGAAGTCTCTGTGGTTAAGTGTCATCCCTGGATCGGTATGCTGACACACACAGTACTCGAGGAATTATAACAGAGTTCAATCACACACTTATTACGTCGAGGTCCTCATAAAGAGTGATGTATTACAATAATATGGCTGAAGGCCATCTAATAAAATAACTGCGGAAGCTTCGAAGGTAAATGAGTCCTCCAACTCCACGGCAAAACTGAGTGCATGACAACGACCTATCGCATCTTACTCTTCGTCTGAAAATTCTACAACATGAGACGTTGCAGCCGTGTAGGTCAGCACATGGAATATGCTGGCAAGATCACACCATAGAGCAATGATGAAATAGCTATCACTACATGCATATTTGGCTCGTGGAGACTCTAAATTTAACATTTGCATAAAGCTAATTTTTCCCTACAACAAAGGAATAGATTTTATTTAACTACCATGTTTAAACCATTATTGAGAAGGTTCCCCCAACTCAGAGCCAGAATTACCATGTAACAATATTAATAACTCAACAAATTTATTAAGTAAAGTGATGATATCAATCAATAATTCATATACCAGATACTCAAGATGTCCATAACCGGGGAACCGACTAACCATGATTAGTTTATACACTCTGCAGAGATTTATGCACTTTTCCCCACAAGACTCGACCACCTCCAAGATCGGAAGATCGAGACATAATCTTTCTGAAGCATTAACTCTTTACTCTGGGTAGACAGTTACACCTACTTTCCCCTACATCTGCTAGCCTACCACTGAAAGAGGTCACACAACTTACTCAACTATGCCAGAGCCCATAATGGCTTGTGGCTGCACACGGAAGTTTCTAGCATGAATAATCTTATGATCCCTTTGAGCCTGGGTGGCATTCCATAGGATGATCACACGAGTACTCCAGGATACCCTAGGACAACACTGGCGGCTACGGCGGCGGCGGCGGCAGCGGCAGGCGGCATCGGCGACGACTGCGGGAGGCGACGGGCAGCTAACGAGGGGAGGAGGGGCCGGGGGGGGGGGCTCCGGTATTTATAGGCGGGAGGGGGCGGCTCCGGGGTGGCTTGGAGGAGGGGGCAAGGCGGCGGCGAGGCGGCTCGTGGTCGAGACGGGCACGACGATGGTGGCGTGCTCCGGTCGGACTCCGACTCAGGGTCGGTGGTGGCGGCGGCCTGGGCCAGTTGGGCTTCGGCCCAGTTCGGTCAGAAGTTTTTTTAAAACATTTTCCGAAAATACGAAAATAGGGAAAACCTAATAAAAATATTTTCAAAAATTCTAGAAAAAATCACAGTCCCTCCTAATTAAATGGGTTAAAGTGATCATTTTTCTGGACCTAAATGCCTAAAATAAAATAAACATTTTTAGTACTAATACTAATAAATAAACTTGCAAATAAAATCCAAATAAAATATATTTTTATTCAAAATTAAATTCCCAATATTTTCTTGCTGTTTTGAAGAAGTCATATTATCTTCTCTCATTATTTTATTTATTTTGAAATAATTGGAAAAATAATTTCAAATAAAACACTTTGATCCAATTTGCCAATTTTGAAAATTCAAAGATGGATTTTTGTGAGAACCTGCAACTCTCTCATCCGGTCCTTGAGTTGCTTAAGGTTTCTAGGATCAAAATTCCAAATAAAACAATTTCAAAAAAATGCAAAAATTATGGATGCATATGATGATCTAATGAATAACATTCAAATTGAAAATTGGGATGTTACAAACCTACCCCCCTTAAGATGAATCTCGCCCTTGAGATTCAGGTTGGCTAGCAAAAAGGTGTGGGTGGTCTTTTCAGAGGTCTTCTTCTCATTCCCAGGTGGCTTCCTCCTCGGTATGGTGGCTGCACTGAACTTTGCAAAACTTGATAACCTTGCTGCGGGTAACTCGGTTGGCAAACTCGAGAATCTTGACGGGTTTCTCCTCATAGGTCAGGTCACTCTCCAACTGAATTGCTTCCAGGGGCACTGTATCTCTCAGAGGAATATCGGCCATATCTGAATGGCATTTCTTCAACTGGGAAACATGAAACACATCGTGAACCCCTGACAAACCTTCGGGTAATTCCAACTTGTAGGCAACTTCGCCCATACGCTCCAAAACTCTATATGGCCCTACAAACCATGACGCTAACTTTTCCTTAACTCCAAACTGTTTAACTCCTCGAAGCAGTGACACACGAAGATATGCTCTGTCTCCAACTTCATAGGTTACATCCTTGCGTTTAGTATCGACATAACTCTTCTGCCTAGACTGGGCTACCTTGAGTCTATCACGAATCAACTTGACCTTCTCCTCAGACTCTCTGATTAAATCTGGTCCGAACAATTGTCGATCCCCAACTTCATCCCACATCAATGGTGTCCTGCACCTCCTTCCGTACAAAGCTTCGAAAGGGGCCATCTTCAAACTAGCTTGGTAGCTGTTGTTGTATGAGAACTCTGCGTAAGGCAAATTATCATCCCAACTAGATCCATAATCTAGCGCACAAGCTCTCAACATGTCCTCCAGAATCTGTTTGACTCTCTCGGTCTACCCATCTGTCTGTGGATGAAAGGCTGTACTGAACTCTAGCCTGGTACCCAAAGTCTGGTGCTACTGATTCCAAAACTTCGAAGTAAACTGTGTTCCTCTATCTGATACGATGGTCCTCGGAACTCCATGCAGACATACGATCCTGGTCATGTATATCTTGGCCAACTTCGCACTCGTATAAGTGGTTTTCACTGGGTTAAAGTGAGCCACTTTGGTCAAGCGATCAACTACAACCCAAATGGAGTCATATCCTGAACGTGTCCTGGGTAATCCGGTGATGAAATCCATGCCAAGCTTATCCCACTTCCATTCGGGTATCGGCAAAGGCTGAAGTAATCCTACTGGTTTATGATGCTGTGCCTTAACTCTCTGACATATGTCGCATACTTCTACATACTCGGCGATATCCTTCTTCATACCTGTCCACCAGAAACGTTCCTTCAAGTCCAAATACATCTTGGTGTTGCCTGGGTGAATCGAGTAAGGCGAATCATGAGCCTCCTGAAGAATTAACTTCCTGATCTCAGGGTCACTGGGCACATAGATGCGATCCTCAAACCATAAAGTTCCGTATTCATCCTCACGAAAACCTTTGGCCTTTCCTTTACTCATCTTTTCTTTTATCTCAACAATTTCCTTATCAATCTTCTGAGCTTCTCGAATTTTTCCCAACAAAGTGGGCTGAAGTTCCAACGTTGCAAAAAAACCTCTCGGAACTATCTCCAAGCGAAGTTCTCTGAGATCATCGTCTAACTCCTGAGGTAACCCTCCGGTTATGAGAGTATTGACATAACTCTTGCGGCTTAAAGCGTCAGCTACAACATTGGCCTTTCCTGGGTGATAATGCAGTTTCATGTTATAATCCTTTATGAGCTCCAACCATCTCCTCTGCCTGAGGTTCAACTCCTTCTGCATGAAAATGTACTTCAAACTCTTATGATCCGTGTAAACATCACAACGATTTCTGATAAGAAAATGCCTCCAAGTCTTGAGCGCATGCACTACGGCTGCTAACTCCAAATCATACGTGGCATAATTCAACTCATGAGGTCGAAGCTGTCGTGAGGCATATGAAACAACTCTTCCTTCTTGCATAAGAATGCCTCCAAGTCCCTGGCGAGAAGCATCGTAATATACTTGGAAATCCTTGCATATATTCGGAAGAATTAGCACTGGGGCTGTAACCAAACATTTCTTCAACTCCTGAAAATTGGCCTCACACTCCTCGGTCCATTTGAACTTGGTGTACTTCTTCAATAACTCCGTCATGGGCTTCGCAATCTTGGAAAAAATTCTCAATGAATCTCCGATAATATCCCGCGAGTCCAAGGAAACTTTGTATCTCTCCAACTGAGGTGGGTGCCAACCACTCGGTGACAGACTGAACCTTGGAAGGGTCTACTACTATACCTTCTCCTGATATAACATGTCTGAGGAATCCGACTACCTTCAACCAAAACTCGCATTCGCTGAACTTGGCATATAGTTGATGTTCTCTGAGTTTCTCGAGAACCAAGCGCAAATGTTCCTTGTGTTCTTCTTCATTCTTTGAGTACACCAATATATCATCAATGAACACTACAACAAACTTATCCAAGAACTCCATGAACACCTTATTCATCATACTCATAAAGTAGGCAGGGGCGTTAGTCAAACCAAAAGACATGACCGTGTACTCATATAGCCCATACCTTGTGGTCAAAGCTGTCTTAGGTATATCCTGTTCTCGGATCTTCAGCTGGTGATATCCTGATCGAAGATCGATCTTGGAGAAAACTTTAGCTCCCTGTAGCTGGTCAAACAAATCATTGATCATCGATAGATGATATTTGTTCTTGATTGTCACCTCATTCAATGCACGATAATCAACAACCATTCTCAAGGATCCATCCTTCTTCTCAACTAAGAGCACTGGGGCTCCCCACGGTGATGAACTTGGGCGAATGTAACATATCTCCAATAACTCCTTAATCTTCTTCTTAATTTCCTCCAGATTGTTTGCGGGCATCCGATACGGTCTCTTGGATATTGGTCCGGTGCCTGGCAACAGCTCGATCAAAAACTCTATGTCTCGGTCTCGTGGCATGCCTGGTAATTCCTCCGGGAATACATCGGGATAATCATTCACAACTGGCACTTCCTCCTGAACAACTCCCGAGAGTGAATTTACTTGAGTCCTCCTTGGTGCATGCCTAGACACATACTTGGTCCGTTTCCCCTCTGGGTGGTGAGAAGAATTGACTTACTAGCACAATCGATGTTTCCTCCATACTTCGATAACCAATCCATGCCTATTATTACATCCAATCCTTGTGCTTCCAAAATAATGAGATCCGTGGGAAAAACATGCTTACCTATGGTCAATGGCAACTGATAACACCCCCGGCTAGCCATACACGCTGCTCCTGGTGAGCTCACTAACATAGGTGACCTAAGGGCTACGGTTGGCAACTTAAACTTGTCCACAAATCCCCTTGATATGTATGAATGCGATGCACCAGTGTCAAAAAGAACAAGGAATGTAAATGACTTAATCAAAAACTTACCAATAACTGCATCAGACTGCTCTTCAACTTCCTCCATGTTGACGTGATTCACCTGACCTCTGGTGAAGGGATTTGGCTTCTTTCCTGAGATTCCATTGCCATTGCCATTCTTTGCTTCAGGACACTCAGTGGCGTAGTGCCCTGTATTCCCGCACTTGAAACAAGTAATGTGACCCAGATCCTTCTTGGCGGGTGTCACGGGGTTGGAACGACTCTGACTGTTGTTTCCTCCACTCCCATTACCATTCTTTGGGCCACTGTGGTTATGTGTATTCCCTCCATTGTGAGAATGGCCTCCATGGTTATGTCCTCCATGGGTATGATGAGTGTGTCCTCCCGAGTATGGGGAATATTGGGGCTTCTGCTGAGCTCCGGAGTTGTACTTCCCCTATCCATACTTCCGCTTGCGGTTCTCTATCTGCTGCTGTTTGCCTTCAATCATGAGGGCCCTGTCTACCAGCTCCTAGTAGTTGGTGAATGTTGCCACCATCAACTGCATACTCAGCTCATCATTCAACCCTTCAAGAAACTTCTCCTGCTTCGCGGCATCTGCGGCCACATCATCTGGGGTGTAGCATGCTAACTTGCTGAACTCATCCATGTACTGCGCCATAGTACGATTCCCCTGGCGTAAGTTGCGAAACTCACGCTTCTTCATACTCATGGCTCCAGCTGAGACATGTGAGGTGCGGAAGGCCTACTGAAACTGATCCCAAGTAACATTGGCCACGGGGAAAGTGGCGGTGTAGTTCTCCCACCATGAGGCTGTGGGTCCATCCAGTTGATGTGCGGTGCTACCTTTTGAGCATGCGTTGGTTTTCCCTTGAAGAGGAAAGGGTGATGCAGCAAAGTAGCGTAAGTATTTCCCTTAGTTTTTGAGAACCAAGGTATCAATCCAGTAGGAGACTACACGCAAATCGCCTAGTACCTGCACAAACAAATAAGAACCTTGCAACCAACGTGATAAAGGGGTTGTCAATCCCTTCACGGCCACTTGCAAAAGTGAGATCTGATAAAGATAATAATATAAATATTTTTGGTATTTTTGTGGTCTATATTGGAAACTTATTTGATGTAAAGTAGACCCGGGGGCCATAGGTTTCACTAGTGGCTTCTCTCAAGATAGCATGTATTACGGTGGGTGAACAAATTACTGCCGAGCAATTGATAGAAAAGCGCATAGTTATGATGATATCTAAGGCCATGATCATGAACATAGGCATCACATCCGTGTCAAGTAGACCGAAATGATTCTGCATCTACTACTATTACTCCTCATACCGACCTCTATCCAGCATGCATCTAGAGTATTAAGTTCATAAGAATGGAGTAACGCATTAGGCAAGATGACATGATGTAGAGGGATAAACTCAAGCAATATGATATAAACCCCATCTTTTTATCCTCGATGGCAACAATACAATACGTGTCGTTTCCCTTTCTGTCACTGGGATCGAGCACCGCAAGATTGAACCCAAAGCTAAGCACTTCTCCCATTGCAAGAAAGATCAATCTAGTAGGCCAAACTAAACCGATAATTTGAAGAGACTTGCAAAGATATCAAATCATGCATATAAGAATTTAGATAAGAATCAAATAATATTCATAGATAATCAAGTTCATAAACCCACAATTCATCGGATCGCGGCAAACACACCGCAAAAAGAGTTACATCGAATAGATCTACAAGAAGATCAAGGAGAACTTTGTATCGAGATCCAAAGAGAGAGAAGAAGCCATCTAGCTAATAACTATGGACCCGAAGGTCTGTGGTAAACTACTCACACATCATCGGAGAGGCTATGGTGTTGATGTAGAAGCCCTCCATGATCGAATCCCCCTCCGGCAGATCGCCAAAAAAGGCCCCAAGATGGGATCTCACGGGTACAGAAGGTTGCGGCGGTGGAAAAGGTGTTTCGTTGCTCTCACCGAAGGTTTCAGGGTATAAGAGTATATATAGGTGAAAGAAGTAGGTCGATGGAGCTGTGAGGGGCCCATGAGGGTGGGGGGCGCCCCCTCCTGCCTCGTGGCTTCCTCGCTGCTTCCTTGACGTCCACTCCAAGTCTCCTGGATTTCGTTTGTTCCAAAAATGATCCTCGCGAAGGTTTCATTCCGTTTGGATTCCGTTTGATATCCCTTTTCTGTGAAACACTGAAATAGGCAAAAAAACAGCAATTTGCATTGGGCTTTCGGTTAATAGGTTAGTCCCAAAAATAATATAAAAAGGTATAATATAGTCCATTAAACATCCAAAACAGATGATATAATAGCATGGAATAATCAAAAATTATAGATATGCTAGATACATATCAAGCATCCCCAAGCTTAATTCCTGCTCGTCCTCGAGTAGGTAAATGATAAAAATATAATTTTTGATGTGGAATGCTCCCTAACATAATTTTCACTGTAATTCTCTTTATTGTGGCATGATTTTTCAGATCCAAAATATTCAAGATAAAAGTTTAATATTGACATAAAAATAGTAATACTTCAAGCATCCTAACCAAGCAATTATGTCTTATGAAAATAACATAGCCAAAGAAAGCTTATCCCTATAAAATCATATAGTTTGGCCATGCTTCATTTTCATCACACAAAATGCTCCCATCATGCATAACCCCGATGACAAGCCGAGCAACTGGTTCATACTTTTTAACGCGCTTCGGCCTTTTCAAACCTTACGCAATACATGAGAGCAAGCCATGGATATAACACTATAGGTAGAATAGCATATGATGATGGGGGTTGTGTGAGGAGACAAAAAGGAGAAAGTCTCACATTGACGCGGCTAATCAACGGGCTATGGAGATGCCTATCAATTGATGTCAATGCGAGGAGTAGGGATTGCCATGCAACGGATGCACTAGATCTATAAGTGTATGAAAGCTCATCAAAAGAAACTAAGTGGGTGTGCATCCAACTTGCTTGCTCACGAAGACCTAGGGCATTTTGAGGAAGCCCATCATTGGAATATACAAGCCAAGTTCTATAATGAAAAATTCCCACTAGTATATGAAAGTGACAAAATAAGAAACTCTCTATCATGAAGACCATGGTGCTATTTTGAAGCACAAGTGTGGAAAAAGGATAGTAACATTGCCTCTTCTCTCTTTTTCTCTCATTTATTTATTTGGGCTTGTTTGGCCTCTTTCTTTTATTTCATAGTCTCCATCCTTCTTTCCTCACATGGGACAATGCTCTAATAATGATGATCATCACACTTTTATTTACTCATAACTCAATGTTACAACTCGATACTAGAACAAAAATATGACTCTATGTGAATGCCTCCGGCGGTGTACCGGGATATGCGACGAATCAAGAGGGACATGTATGAAGGAATTATGAAATTGGCTTTGCCACAAATATGATGTCAACTACATGATCATGCAAAGCAATATGAAAATGATGGAGCGTGTCATAATAAACGGAATGGTGGAAAGTTGCATGGCAATATATCTCAGAATGGCTATGGAAATGCCATAATAGGTAGGTATGGTGGCTGTTTTGAGGAAGATATAAGGAGACTTATGTGTGATAGAGCGTATCGTATCATGAGGTTTGGATGCATCGGCGAAGTTTGCACCAACTCTCGAGGTGAGAAAGGGCAATGCACGGTACCGTAGAGGCTAGCAAATTGCGGAAAGGTAAGAGTGCATATGATCCATGGACTCACATTAGTCATAAAGAACTCATATACTTATTGCAAAAGTTTATTAGCCCTCGAAGCAAAGTAATACTAAGCATGCCCCTAGAGGGATAGATTGGTAGGAAAAGACCATCGCTTGTCCCCGACCGCCACTCATAAGGAAAGCACTCAAAGAACACCCCATGCTTCAAATTTGTCACACAACGTTTACCATACGTGCATGCTACGGGACTTGCCAACTTTAACACAAGTATTTCTCAATTTCACAATTTCCCAACTAGCATGACTCTAACATTACCACCTTTATATCTCAAAACATCTATCAAGTATCATAGTATTCAATGCACTCTATATGAAAGTTTTTATCATACCCATCTTGAATGCCTATCATATTAGGACTAATTTTATAGCCAAAGCAAATTACCATGCTGTTCTAAAAGACTCTCAAAATAATATAAGTGAAGCATGAGAGATAAATAATTTCTACAAAATAAAACCACCACCATGCTCTAAAAAAATATAAGTGAAGCACTAGAGCAAAGTTATCTAGCTCAAAAGATATAAGTGAAGCACATAGAGTATTCTAATAAATTCTGATTCATGTGTGTCTCTCCCAAAAGGTGTGTACAGCAAGGATGATTGTGGTAAACTAAAAAGCAAAGACTCAAATCATACAAGACGCTCCAAACAAAACACATATCATGTGGTGAATAAAAATATAGCCTCAAGTAAAGTTACCGATAGACGAAGACGAAAGAGGGGATGCCTTCCGGGGAATACCCAAGCTTAGGCTTTTGGTTGTCCTTTAATTTTACCTTGGGGTGCCTTGGGAATCCCCAAGATTAGGCTCTTACCACTCCTTATTCCATAATCCATCAAATCTTTACCCAAAAACTTGAAAACTTCACAACACAAAACTCAACAGAAAATCTCATGAGCTCCGTTAGTATAAGAAAACAAATCACCACTTTAAGGTACTGTAATGAACTCATTCTTTATTTATATTGGTGTTAAACCTACTGTATTCCAACTTCTCTATGGTTCATACCCCCCGATACTCGCCATAGATTCATCAAAATAAGCAAACAACACACAAAAAACAGAATATGTCAAAAACAGAACAGTCTGTAGTAATCTGTAGGTTTCGAATACTTATGTAACTCCAAAAATTCTACCAAATTAGGAAGACCAGGGTAATTTTTATATTAATCTACTGCATGTGGAATTGATATTTTATATTTATCTGGTAAAAAATGAAAATTATTCTCGTGAGCACATACTTTCTGTTTTTTTCCAGCAAGATCAAACAACAATCATCTAAGAAGATCTTAAAGGCTTTACTTGGAACAAACACTAATTAAAGCATAAAAACACAATCATAATAGAGTATAGATGATTTATTTATTACTAAACAGGAACAAAAATCAAGGAACTAAAATAAAATTGGGTTGCCTCCCAACAAGCGCCATCGTTTAACGCCCCTAGCTAGGCATGAAAACAAGAATAGATCTAGGTATTGTCATCTTGGTATGCAATCCATAAGTGGCTCTCATAATAGATTCATAAGGTAATTTAATTTTCTTCCTAGGAAAGTGTTCCATGCCTTTCCTTAATGGAAATTGGAATCTAATATTTCCTTCTTTCATATCAATAATTGCACCAATCGTTCTAAGAAAAGGTCTACCAAGAATAATAGGACATGTAGGATTGCAACCTATATCAAGAACAATGAAATCTACGGGAACATAATTCATATTTGCAACAATAAGAACATCATTAATCCTTCCCATAGGTTTCTTAATGGTGGAATCCGCAAGATGCAAATTTAAAGAACAATCATCAAATTCACGGAAACCTAGCACATCACACAAAGTTTTTGGAATCGTGGAAACACTAGCACCCAAATCACATAAAGCATAGCATTCATGATCTTTAATCTTAATTTTAATAGGTTCCCACTCATCATAAAGTTTTCTAGGGATAGGAACTTCTAATTCAAGTTTTTCTTCATAAGATTGCATTAAAGCATCAACGATATGTTTAGTAAAAGCTTTGTTTTGATCATAAGAATGAGGAGAATTTAACATGGATTGGAACAAGGAAATATAATATATCAAAGAGAAATTATGATAATTAAATTCCTTGAAATCCAAAATAGTGGGTTCATTGCTATGTAAAGTTTTGACCTCTTCAATCCCACTTTTACCAAATTTTGCATCAAGATCTAAAAACTCCGAATCATTGGGATGCCTTTTAATTAAAGTTGACTCATCTCCAGTCCCATCTTTATCAAGATTCATATTGGCAAACAAAGACTTAACAGGAGACACACCAATCACCTTTAGATCTTCATCATTATTATCATGAAAACTAGAAGAACACGCTTTTACAAAGCAATCTTTTTTAGCACGCATCCTAGTGGTTCTTTCTTTGCACTCATCAATGGAAATTCTCATGGCTTTGAGAGACTCATTGATATCATGCTTAGGTGGAATAGATCTAAGTTTCAAAGAATCAACATCAAGAGAAATTCTATCCACGTTCCTAGCCAACTCATCAATCTTAAGCAATTTTTCTTCCAACAAAGCATTGAAATTCTTTTGCGAATTCATAAATTCTTTAACACTAGTCTCAAAATAAGAGGGCATATTATTAAAATTTCCATAAGAGTTGTTGTAGGAATTACCATAATTATTAGAGGAATTACTAGGGAACGGTCTAGAATTAAAGTTTCCTCTATAAGCGTTGTTACCAAAATTGTTCCTACCAACAAAATTCACATTCGTAGATTCATTATTATTCTCAATCAAAGTGGACAAAGGCATATCATTAGGATCAGAAGAAACACTCTTATTACCAAACAATTTCATAAGTTCATCCGTCTTTCCACTCAAGACATTAATCTCTTCTATCGCATGAACCTTTTTACTAGTATATCTTACGGTGTGCCATTGAGAATAATTAACCATAATATTATCTAGGAGTTTAGTAGCTTCTCCTAAAGTGATTTCCATAAAAGTGCCTCCCGCGGCCGAATCTAAAAGATTTCTAGAAGCAAAATTCAATCTAGCATAATTTTTTTGTATAATCATCCATAAATTCAAACCATGTGTAGGGCAATTATGTATCATTAATTTCATCCTCTCCCAAGCTTGTGCAACATGATCATGATCAAGTTGCTTAAAATTCATAATATCGTTTCTAAGAGAGATGATTTTAGTGGGAGGAAAATACTTAGACATAAAAGCATCTCTGCACTTATTCCAAGAATCAATACTATTTTTAGGCAAAGAAGAGAACCAAGTTTTAGCACGATCTCTAAGCGAAAATGGAAATAGCTTCAATTTAACAATATCATTACCCACATATTTCTTCCTTTGCATATCACACAAATCAACGAAGCTGTTTAGATGGGTAGCGACATCTTCACTGGGAAGGCCAGAAAATTGATCTTTCATAACAAGATTCAACAAAGCGGTATTGATTTCATAAGATTCAACATCGGTAGTAGGAGCAATCGGAGTGCTAATAAAATCATTATTGTTGGTATTGGAAAAGTCACATAATTTGGTATTATCTTGAGCTATCGTGACGAACAATCAATCCAACACACAAGCACAGAAGAAGTAAGCAAAAAGAGACGAACGAAAAAAGGGCGAATAAAATGGCAAAGGTGAAGTGGGGGAGAGGAAAACGAGAGGCAAATGGCAAATAATGTAATGCGAGGGATAAGAGTTTGTGATGGGTACTTGGTATGTCTTGACTTGTGCGTAGATCTCCCCGGCAACGGCGCCAGAAATCCGTCTTGCTACCTCTTGAGCATGCATTGGTTTTCCCTTGAAGAGGAAAGGGTGTGCAGCGAAGTAGCGTAAGTATTTCCCGCAATTTTTAAGAACCAAGGTATCAATCCAGTAGGAGACTACACGCAAATCGCCTAGTACCTTCACAAACAAATAAGAACCTTGCAACCAACGCGATAAAGGGGTTGTCAATCCCTTCACGGCCACTTGCAAAAGTGAGATCTAATAAAGATAATAAGATACATATTTTTGGTATTTTGTGGTATAGATTGGAAAATAAAGATTACAAAATAAATAGTAAACTAGAATTATAGATTGGAAACTTATTTGATGTAAAGTAGACCCAGGGGCATAGGTTTCACTAGTGGCTTCTCTCAAGATAGCATGTATTACGGTGGGTGAACAAATTACTGCCGAGCAATTGATAGAAAAACACATAGTTATGATGATATCTAAGGCAATGATCATGAATATAGGCATCACGCCCATGTCAAGTAGACCGAAACGATTCTACATCTACTACTATTACTCCACACATCGACCGCTATCCAGCATGCATCTAGAGTATTAAGTTCATAAGAACGGAGTAACACATTAGGCAAGATGACATGATGTAGAGGGATAAACTCAAGCAATATGATATAAACCCCATCTTTTTATCCTCGATGGCAACAATACAATACGTGTTGTTTCCCTTTCTATCACTGGGATCGAGCACCGCAAGATTGAACCCAAAGCTAAGCACTTCTCCCATTGCAAGAAAGATCAATCTAGTAGGCCAAACTAAACCGATAATTCGAAGAGACTTGCAAAGATATCAAATCATGCATATAAGAATTCAGAGAAGAATCAAATAATATTCATAGATAATCAAGTTCATAAACCCACAATTCATCGGATCTCGGCAAACACACCGCAAAAAGAGTTACATCGAATAGATCTCCAATAAGATCGAGGAGAACTTTGTATCGAGATCCAAAGAGAGAGAAGAAGCCATCTAGCTAATAACTATGGACCCGAAGGTCTGTGGTAAACTACTCACACATCATCGGAGAGGCTATGGTGTTGATGTAGAAGCCCTCCATGATTGAATCCCCCTCCGGCAGATCGCCGGAAAAGGCCCCAAGATGGGATCTCACGGGTACAGAAGGTTGCGGCGGTGGAAAAGGTGTTTCGTTGCTCTCACCGAAGGTTTCAGGGTATAAGAGTATATATAGGCGAAAGAAGTAGGTCGATGGAGCTGCGAGGGGCCCATGAGGGTGGGGGGCGCCCCCTCCTGCCTCGTGGCTTCCTCGTTGCTTCCTTGACGTCCACTCCAAGTCTCCTGGATTTCGTTTGTTCCAAAAACGATTCTCGTGAAGGTTTCATTCTGTTTGGATTCTGTTTGATATCCCTTTTCTGCGAAACACTGAAATAGGCAAAAAAACAGCAATTTGCATTGGGCTTTCGGTTAATAGGTTAGTCCCAAAAATAATATAAAAAGGTATAATAAATCCCATTAAACATCCAAAATAGATAATATGATAGCATGGAACAATCAAAAATTATAGATACATTGGAGACGTATCATGCGGCAAAGCGCACCTTCTCAGCATCCGTGCAACCTGCGGTGGTCAGCTCCCTTCCAATCTTGCGGGGCCTGTCATCAGCAATAATCGGCTCGGTGCTGCTAGAGAACACCAGCGGATTCAACCTTAGGAAACGGGCTAGGTTGTCAACTGGGGGTGGTGGCGGTGGGTTGTTGTTGTTGCATTGGTTCTGGACGAGCAACTGCAGCAAGGCATTCTGCTGTTGGATCAACTGGGTGAGCTCCGGCGGGAAAACGAATCCGGGGTCACGTCTCGGAGGCATCTGATAGGTTAGAGGGGTGAGAATAGAATATAATAGGGTCTAAAGAGATATTTCACTACCCATATGCACATGAGACAAACATATTCAATTCACACCACTCAATTCAAACAAGATTCATACAACGATCTAGCTACTATTACAAAATATTACGAACGATTTCTAACTACTTGGGAGAATTCTAATAGTAATATGGTGGTCGACTAGAAATTTTGATCAGTGGAAGACTCCATAATATCAGCTCCTGCTTCGTCTTCAAAATCATCAATGTCCTCGTCATCTCTATCTTCTTCAGCGTCACTGTCGGTGTTGGTGTCATCAAGTATGATGTAGTCTTCAGAACAAATGTCTACTTCAGGCTCCGATTTCACTACAAATATTCCTATCTTCTTCCTCAGGTCTTCATTATGCTCCAATAGCACAGCAATCTCCTCTTTGTATCCATCGCGTGTCGCTTTGAGTTCCTCTTCTAGCTCCATATTCTGGGTTATCACCTTCTTCGTATCTATCATGTTAGCGCACATCTAGTTCTCATAGCGACGAATGTGCTGGTTCAACTCCTGTATGTAGGCTGCAATAGATCTATCCTTACTAGTGCGAATTATCTCCCATTGCTCATCTCGGCGTCCACATATATGGTAGATGGTGTCTTTAAGATCCTTATTGTACACCTCGCCTATGCGTCCAATGGTGATGTGGGCGGCCATGCTCTTTCCTAAACTCCAGGTTGGTGCATCAAAGGAAAACTCGATGTGCTCGGTAATTGGCGCAAAAGTCCTTCCTGGAACACGAACTTGAATCATCCAGCGCTCCTCTTATGGTAAAGTGTGACACCCCAAAATTTTAACCTTGTTTTACTAATTAAAATTTTGCCAGGAAAATTAAACTTTTCATTTTTCTGGGTTTTCTTTGATTTCAGTACCATCCTTTCTTGGATTTTTATGGAGTTTTATCCCAAGTGAAAGTTTCCAAATATATTACTGGACTTGTTTTCTCCCTCGAGAAAAACATTTCTCTTAAAAGTGGATTTAATTGCATAACTAATTCTCTCTGAGATTTATTCCTTGAAATGATTTTTTTTAAAGTTTCAGGACCCAATTTGCACTGCAACCTCTTGATATATTTATCTAAAATTCCAACCAAAATTTGGAGATGTCATGTGATGTTTTTGAATCACTTTTATGGAAAAATATAATTCATTCACTTAATATTTTGAGCTCTACACCAAGTTTTAAAATCTGGTCCAGTGAGAATTTTTAGTGCTTGCAACCATGCCCTTTTCTTTCTGTCCAAAAATGATGTTTTGCAAAACTTGCACTAACAAGTTTCTGATTTTGTCAAACTAACCTCACCACCCTCTCTTTCAACTAAAGAGACCCCAATCTGGAAATTTGGGCCACCCCAAGAGTTGCCTAGATGTACTTAGCATTCTGTCGAACACCTTGAGTGTATGAGCAGATTTGGCATGATTATTGGTTTGCTTTGTGATCTTGATCATCTGGCCTAACAACCATGTCCATTGAGCTCCTAACTAACCCTAACCCAGGCCTGCTAGTCCCCAGCCCCAACCTAATCCTCTAGCAAGCTCTGGCATTGTGTCGAGCATGTAGCGTGCGTGCGCTGGGCGTGCCCAGAGCGCACGTTTTGCACGCGCGCGCACCGAGCCGCCGCGTCTCGCTGCCACCCGACCCGTGCCCGTGCTGCCCCTTGGCCGCCCACGGACAGTGCCCCAACTCCTCCCGCGCCGCAGAGCCGCCTGGCCCCTCCTCCTGGCGCCCACAGCGCCACCGACGCTAGCCACCGACGGCCGCAGCAGGGCTCTGCCGTGGACGGCGCCGCCCAAGCCGCAGCAGCGCGCCAGCTGCCCCCTTTGAACAGCCCGACCTCATCTGCAAGGCCGTCCGCTAGCGCACGTCGTCGCCACGTCGCTTGCAGCAACAGGACGGCGGTCGCCGACGAGCTTATCCACGGTCGCAGCGAACCGACCTCGTTGCGCTATAAAAGGAGGCCCCCGAGCTCCTCCGAGCACCCAGGCAACCTCAGGCCACTCCCACAACACACCCACCGCCCGAAATCAATGGGGGAAAGCCATCTTCTCCGTCTCCGGCCAGTTCGGTCGCCGCCACGCCCCAACCCCGTCCGTCGCAGCCAGGGCCTCCCCCGCCTTTCCAACACCACCGCTCGACTCCCCTTGACCCTGCGGAGCTACCTAGCACCTCAAACACGGTCGGGAGCCACAGTATCTCAGAGCCCCAAACTTTCCCGAAGCTCTCTCCGCCGCGGAGCTCGCCGCCGGCGATTCCCTCCGTCCCCGCCAGCCAGTCGACCACCGGGAGGACCGCCTAGGAGTGGCGGATCCATCCCTGGCCTCGGATGCCCTCGAGGAGCCCCCATTCACCGGCGACGATCGCCGGAGTCCCGCCCCCGCTCAGGCAGAGGAAAGGAGAGGGAGTGGAGACCAGTCAAACCTGACCAGTTGTGACACTCCAAAAATTTTAATTGGTTTTCATCAAAAGCTTTGTTGAATTTTTATTAAAAGAAGGCATTTAAAATTTCTTTTCCAGAAAACCTTCCTCTTAAAAACTTCCTTTTCTTTGGCAAGGATTTTATTTTTCTTCAAACTATGGTGTTTGATATTTTGAAACTTCTCCTCTGCTGGTTCCCTCTCAAATTATTTTGGGAGTTTAATCTTTTTCTTTTAAAAAGAAACTCTATGAAAATTTGGGATTTTCATATCTTGTTAAACCACCCATGACTTTGTATTTTGTCCATGTGGTAAAACCTCTCCAAAACCTCCCCTCCTCCTGGTAATTAACCTAAGTTCTCTGTCCCAACTCATCCAAGCAAGTTTTGGATTTTATTCTAATTATTTTTCCCCTCAAATCATTTCTGAAAATTATTTGGAGCCTGAGAGATTTTCAAAGCAAGTACCCTTTTTCATTAGAGTTTTGACCTCAAACCAACTCTCCTGGATAGTCCTTTGAACCCACAACCCAGAACCATCTTGATCCACTCCTCCTCTTTTCAATTTTTTCAAAATTCAGTCTCTGCAAGTTTGGACCAGATTTGCCAAATTTGGTGAAATTCATACCTACACTTCTCCAAAAATTTCACCAAAAATCAGGCAGCCTACTGGAGCAATGAGAAGCCACTCCACCAAAAATCAGCTCAAGGAAAAATCCCTACATGCCTAGATCATTCTGTCGAACACTTGGCGTGCACTGTTGCTGTTCATATTCAGAAAAATTCAGTTTTCAGTGTCGTTTTCGTCCGTCAGTTTCAATCACGCGTAGACAGTGCGCTTGGCGCGTTGCACGCGGCTTCTTCTCCCTGGCCAGCACCCCCGCACACGCGCTTGGCGTCTTCCCGGCGTCGGTGGCGCCCTTGGCCGCCCGCGCCGGCGTGTCTTGCGGCGGCCGATCCCCCGTAGCAGCCGACAGGGGACGGAACGGTGGCTCAACGCCGTTCGGCGCCGCCCAACGCCCCTCTGCTCTCCGCGTGGCCTCATGCATGCCAGCGCACGCCCGTGGCACCGTCGCCGTGGCCCGGCAAGCACGGAACGTGCTCCCTGCCGCCGACGGGCCCGCGCCGCCCCGTTCTGTCGAACTCGCCCATAGCACCAAATCCCAGCCCGATTAGCACCTAAATGGAACCGGTGGACCTCAACGACGACGCCCAACTCCCTAATCACCCCCGACCAAGCCCTGCGCCGCTGTAACCTTCACCGGAGATCCCTGTTCACGGCCACCGCCTCGGACCGCCTATAAAAAGGGCCCCCGAGCTCACCCTCGAGCACGCACCACCTCTACACCTCACCAAAGCCCCGCCAGGCCACTAGGAGGACCTCGAGGAGGTCTCCTCCCCCAACTCCGGCCGCCCCGACCCGCCTCGGCCTCCACCTCGATTCGCTCCGGTGAGGCCGTCACCGGCGCCCAAATCTTGTCTATAGCCTCCTCTAGCACCCAGTAAGCTAACGCCAGCATCAATTTGTCCTTCGCAGCTCTCTCCGACGAGTCCCTCGACCACCCGAGCTGCCGTCCGCCGGAGCAAGGCTCGCCGCCGACGTGGTACTCGCCGGCGACCACCACCACCACCAACCGACGCGGAAAGGTGCCCTGAACACGGAGGTACCCTCCGATCCCCCTGCCTCGCCGTGGATCGCCGCCGGCGACCACCGCGGCTCTCGGGCACCGGCGAAATCTGCCGCCCCGTTCGTATATTCAAACCTGACAGGCGGGACCCACCGTCAGCCTCTCTGTCATTTCTAAATGAATCGTTTTCTGAAAACGCCTTCGGGCAAAATACGTTTTCCCCGCTGGGCTGGCGTAGTTGCTACTGAAACGTTTTCTGTTTTTATAAGCTGGCCCCTGGAAACTTTCTGTTTCATTACAGATGAGTCCTTGGACAAAAACCTTTATAACTTTTGAACAGAAAAGTATTTTTGATTGATTCTTTTTCTGTCCTCTTTAAAATTTTGTCTAGTTTTTTATCAGATTTATTTGAAAATTATTTGGAATATTTTTTGTGCACCTCGTGGTATTTACGATAGCGCATATATTTTCTTTATAACGTAGATACCGAAGGAGGTGACGGAACCGCAAACTTCACCGAGCTAGGCTCCGACTACTCCGAACCAGGCAAGCATGTTTGAACTTTTGATATGATGAGTGTCTTGGCATGTTTTGCATTTTAGTTAGTCTCATGGCATGTTGATGAGCATACCGATGAACGTTATTTCCATGCATTGTTGAGGTAAGTGAGTTCGATGATCCATAAGTGGATGGATGAGAGTATGAATGGCCATGTGTTGGCATGAGGATGGGTAAGATGGCAGTGTTGTAGCATGCCAGTCTTATGCCAGACTATATGACTTCAGTGTCAACCCGTATCATTCCAGTTCCTACCATTCTTCCTTCCCTGTACTACCACATGTTCTCCGTAAGGAGTATGGCGTAGTAAGTTGCAAACCGCTTACCTGGTACACACCAAAAGGAGAGGCCGTGATGATGGTTCCATGGCCCTGGATTAAAGCCAGTCATCCGGTCAGGGGGCATGGGTGTTTCCGGTTGGGACCGAGAGGGGGGCACCCCTTAGAGCGCGCGTATATAAATTTGATCCCATGCTATTCGAGATTGTGATCTCCCCGTCTCAAAAGTTTTCTTGGACGATGTCTAGGGTGATTCCTAGCATCGAGAGGTAGGATGGGTGTGTACTGGTTAGCTGTGTTTTCTTCCGAAAAACCGTAAACGGAACTAGTCCTTCGTGACTACGGAAATCCGTTGGCTGTGGGAAATTTTTGTACAAACTCTGCAGAGTCATATATTCCTTGAATCATCTATTCCATGTCCAAGTTCAGTATTATCCTATCCTGACAAGTGCCAGTTTTGATGACAGAGACTCCGGTGAATCACATGAGTGCTAAGTCCGGTTAAATGATTTTTATTCTGTGGATGGACTAACCCGTTTATTTTCATGGATTGAATATTTATTATGAGTATTAGTTCCTTGTGAATAAAAGCCCTTTCTGCGATGTCGCTCAGACGTCCGACTGTGGCATTGTTATTATTTACTTTCTTATAAAGCCCTTTCTGCGATGTCACTCAGACGTCCGACTGTGGCATTGTTATTATTTACTTTCTTTTAAAGCCCTTTCTGTGATGTCGCCCCGACGTCCGACTGTGGATTTCTTTTAAAGCCCTTTCTGTGATGTCGCCCCGACGTCCGACTGTGGCATTTCTTTTAAAGCCCTTTATGTGGTGTCGCTAAGACGCCCGACTGTGGCATCATTTCCTTATATTTATTTGTTCACCTTTCGAGGCGTCGCTTCAGACACCCGATCGGTTTTCATTTATGTTTTGTTGGGATTTCAGGCGGACTACCGCCGTTTCCCTTTTACTTACTTCGTTATGCTAATTTTTGTAATGTACATTGGTGAATTAATCGTGACGCATTCATGCATGCATTTGTTATATCTTACGTCCGAACTGTCTTGCGAGTACTTTCAAAGTACTCACTGGCTTGTTGATTTGGCCAGATGCTGACGAAGGCGATCTCATGGATGAAGAGTCGATAGCGAGTCCGACGCCTAGAGCAATCCCAGTCAGTCTCGTGCGACCCTGGATTTGGTCACTGTATTATATCCGCTTCCGCTACCAAATAAATTCATCGAGCCTCACCTCGACGCTCGATGAGATGCCAGTTTTAGAGTCTTGTATCTCACTCCCCGCTGTGTTTTTCCACCACCGCCCTATCCTCGAGTCAGTAGTATGCCTCCACACCACTATGTCATGTCTGCCATTATGTATAATTATTGGCGTGCTTGTAATAATTTGGTTGAGCTACCGTAGCTCGACCCTGTAATATATTTTATGCTACTGGCTTATTGTATCAAGAATTTTGTCTACCGGTAAGGAGGATTTTCCTCATACTGGACCCAAAAGATTGGTTTCTCAATAAACATTTTTATTGGAAAACTGGTCGTGACACCAGTGGGCCCGCTGGACCCACTGTCAGTGACCACGAGCCGGTCCATGCTGGATAAGTGAAGACGTAAACCCCAGAGTACGTCTTCGCTACCCGGAAAGCGTATTCCTTTTGAAACGTTTTCTTTTATGCTTTATTTTAAAAACAGATTTGACCAAAACTTTGACTGGCTATAACTTTTAAAATATGAATCCAAATGACTTGAATCTTTTTCTGTTGTTCCTCAAATATTGTCTAGTTTATTTTCATATTTATTTCAAAATTTTCCAAGCAACTTTTTGTACTGTTTTTAAACTATGTGTTAATTTAAATATTTCCAAAAATAGGATTTGTGGGAGAGAGAAGAAAACTTTCAAAGTTTTGGAATGCACCCTGACTCTCCACACCTTGAAGGCAAGCATTTCTGAACTCAGGCATAATATTATCGTGTGTTGTTTAGTACAATTACAACACCACCGTGACACGTAGTATCCGTTATGTGTTTGTGACGATATGATCATACGCTTTCAGTGCAAAGATGAATTTTTTCGCTGTTGGCAATGGACATACTTGTGATAGCAATCACCCTCATATGCCTCTCATGCCTACCGGGAAAGATCCGGGAAAGTCTCTGTCTTGGGTAGACACGAGCTTGTCCCTCGTCGAGACGGTTATGACCGGCGGGGCAGGGGGAGGTATGATGAGTGGTGGTTGTGTCTGATGGATGTGAAATATTATCCTTGAGCTAATCATGCAGGAAATACTTAAGCCTCCTGAGTCGGCCGTAGATAAGAGTCTTGTTCCAGTAACCCCCATACTTGTTTCGTGCTGCCACTTGTCCCTACCGTAGGTAGGGTACAGTTCAGTAAGTTGTCAACCCCTGTCTAGCACACACCGTACAGAGAGACCGCGCTGAGGGTTCCATGGCCCTGGATTAAAGCCAGTCATCCGGTCCGGGGGCATGGGTGGTTTCGGTTGTAGCCAAAGGGGGTAGCTCCCCCAGTTTGCGCGCGGTATAAATGTTGTGATCCCATGCTAGTCGAGGTTGTAGCCTCCCCACTTAGAGTTTTTCTTAACAGGTGTCAAGGGTGATTCCAGACACCGGTGAGTTTGGCTGGTGTGTGCGGTTAGGGTGTTTTCAATTAAAAGACCGTAGACGGAATTAGTCCCGATGGACTAAAGGAATCCGTTACTCGTGGGTAAAGAGTACACCATCTGCAGAGATATTAAACCTATTCGAATAGCCGTGTCCATGGTTAAGGACTACAGTCTGGGATGGGTCAAGTGTCGGTCTTAGTGTCGGTCTTCGGAGGAGAAACTACTAAACCAGAATATCGATCATGACTTGTGATGTATGATGATTATGATTATTATCATTATGGACTAACCATTTATGTTATTTGAATTATTGAGTATCCCTGGGACGGTTCTACCTCCTGGATATTCACTATGATTATTTTTATACGTAATCCCTTTATGTAGTGTCGCTCAGACGCCCGACTATGGCATGTTTTGTTATTTCATTTACTTATAAGCCCTTTATGTGGTGTCGCACAGATGCCCGACTGTGGCATGCTTGTCATTTCATTTACTTATAAGCCCTTTATGTGGTGTCGCACAGACGCCCGACTGTGGCATGCTTGTTATTTTATTTACTTATAAGCCCTTTATGCGGTGTCGCACAGACGCCCGACTGTGGCATGCTTGATATTTTATCTACTTATAAGCCCTTTATGTGGTGTCACTTAGACGCCCTACTGAGGCATACTTTATATTGTTATCCTTTCGAGGCGTCGCTTCAGACACCCGATCGGTGCATTCTATTTCTACTCGCTGATTGCATGTTCATATATGACATGATTAACCTGCTTGCATGCATCATGAGCTTCATTTATGACTGACGAAGTAATCATGGAATATTTCAAAGCATGATTATCAGTGGCTATATTATACCTGTGTTCTTAATGTTTGCGAGTACATTCAAAGTACTCACTGGCTTGTCCCTGGCTATTGTCTTGGCCAGATTTCTTGCGTGGAAAGGAACGTTGCGATGACAGCCCCGGAACCTACGCAGTGGAGATAGCAGCCTCGCGAAGATAGGAGTTATCCTGGTCAGCTGTTCCTGTGGGAAATGGAGTCCCATAGACGCCGATGATCCGCAAACCACTTCCGCCATCAACCACTAGAAACCAATTGTTGTACCCATAGGCCAGAATGGTCTTGTACTACATATTTTGTAGTTTTCTTGGAGTTTCTGTAACAAGTTGGTGTCTCATCAGCTAACAGTAATCCTGGGGCTGGTGAGCACAAGGGCCGCTTTTGGGAAATTAATATCCCGAAATAAAAACCGGTGCTGACAAACTTGGTATCAGAGCCAGGCTGACCATTGGCTAATCCTATCTTAGCCAGATCGAAAAACCTAGGTAAACCAACCCACCAGACCTTAACCAAACCCCGGCCAAGCTTCTCGTGTAAGATAGCCACATAGTGAGCCCGACACCTTTTTGGCAGTCGGTGCCCAACCTACCAACCTAGCCTGTCGGTCACGCGCCAGTGACCAGCCCCTAAATAGTCTTTTTCGCAAGCATGCGAAGGAAGACCCCGTCCCCTTTTTTCTATAAAGAGGGCACGCTAGCCTCGACCCAGCACAGCGCAGCCTCTAACCCCAAACCAAGCTAAAATGCCAGGACCCATTGTTCACAATGAGACCACAACAACCAACCTTGGAGGTTTTGTGACCGTGCTAGCAAACCTTACCCGCCGTGCCTTTGCATTAGAAGAACCCCCAGAATATGTTGTGTACCAAGGGTCCATGAGCGGTGAGAGCCGTCAATTTTGGGCCACTGTGCACGTCTATGGTAGGGGTCTATCGCCAGAACGCCCCTACAGGTTCACCGGAAGGACAACTTCCTTTGAGCCACAAGCCATCCAACTAGCTGCTCGAGAAGCTATAGTTCAACTCCGGCACTTGTCGCCCAGAGTTAACTGTCGCTCCTTCTACTACTACCCCAGCCGTGACGGGTATGGTAGACCACCCCAAGTTGCCAACGGAGACCACGAGACGGACCCTGCATTATTGCATCTGGTGCGCTATGTAAGTGCACTAGAGGGACTGTTCGATCAAATCACCCTTGATCTGATCGCAGCTCGTGGAGAACTGACCCGCAGAGCCCCAGCGAGAAGAGAAGATGAGACCGACACCGACAACCCAGTCGTGCTGTTCGGACAATCGATCGAGACCCTGAGGTCAGCCCCAGCCATCAACCAAGGTGCCTTGATGACCCTAGAAGTGCTTCGTCGCCTTTTGGGAACACACTCCAACGGGATTGTGGCCAACAATCCCCGCGATGGTCATCATCGCTACCCCGACCCTGCAGTTCCTCAACCCCCTCCAGCCAATCCCGACAGTGAGGCCAATGGAGAAGCCTCGACATCCGCAAGGCACGCCCGCTTAGATATAAACGAGGTAGACTAAGTCACTCGAGTAGTGCCGAGTCATAGTATGCCCCACGCCCTGTAATTATGTGATCATGTGTCGCCATATTGGAATGCTACCTGCTTGTGCATCCCTATTTTGAATAGTGGCCATGCATGAGTGCGTTGGTGTACGACTGCATTTTAATTCCGGGCGTAGCTACCAAAACCAACCCCGACGGCACCCACAGTAACACGTCACTTTTGGGAGATGTGTGTATCTGTGGCTTTGACCCCGACCCCCATGAGAGCAGAACCGACAAAACAGTTGCCCCTCACCGCGGTAAATGACCTAGCCCAGTTGCTATATAAAGGCCACCTCGTGACCTTGCTGAGTACCCCTCATCTTGTGCGCAACCCTCTCAACCATTTCTTGCCATGCTGAGCCCTAGAATTTATCTTAGAACCCCAGATGCAACCCCAGGTAGCTTTGTTAAAATATTGTGGGATTTTACCTGCAGTACCATGGGTTCTACCCAGCCACCCCAATACGAGTTGCTCAAGTCGAGGATCACCTCATCCGCCTCGAAATATTGGGCAGTAGTGCACATCCCTCCCGTAGACTCAAATCAAGACCCAACGGAAGTCTCCTTCCTGGGGAAATCTATGCCAACTCCGCAGATGGCCATAGAAGCGGCTGCGCACGAAGCGATTGTTCGCCTTCGATTCGCGGTATCCTATGCCAGCGAACGAGGGTATTATTACTTTCCGAGCCGTGCAGCACCCGGAGAAGTGACATCTTTTCCCGGTGGACGAATTGAGAGAGACCCAGTACTAGCCAACCTTGTCCAGTATGTAATCACTCAAGAGCGTTTGACCCAGCGAGTGATGGGTTATCTCCAGAGCCTCGCTGATTGAAATCCTCAGATCACCATCGGCAGACCACTAAGGCCCGGCCAGGAGAGACGCGTTCATCGACTGATCAACCCGCTTTCCCCGATAGAAGAAGAGTGTGCCCCAGTACCAGAGACGTTTTCTCGGGACCCCGTCTAGTTGCCATTTTTGTTCTAGACGTCACTGCCATGTTCTTTTATTCCAACATTTAGCTAAGTGTTGTGACTCATGCGTGTTATTTTTTATTCTTATGCGTTGAGATAAATATTTGGTTTCAATTGTGGTGAGTAGTTCTTGCTGCTGTAAATTTTGATTAACTAATTTTATCTCGCGAAAATCCTGGAGTGAGATTTCTTTTCCCTGAGCTGATGCGGCATATATCTCCTCACGACATGGATCTTTATTCACGCAGCACCACGGCAACAGACTCACAACCACAATCACTCGAACACATACACTACTTGCAACAACATGTAACCATGTTGCATCTGGCTAATCATCCCCCTAACCCACCACAGTCTCTGAAGGAGAGATTAGTGGGTATTCATCCGGGTACAAGTTACCTCTCGCACACCAATGACCGTTAGCACCCGACACCACACCTACTCCTCGTGATCACCGCCCACCGCAGAGAGCTAGCACTCGAGCGGCAGCATCACGACGATCATCGAGGATCATCGCACCCCAACAATGCCGCCAGCCCTCCGCACACCAGGATCACGTACCAGTCCGGCATCGCCTCCGCCATTAGAGCCTCAACCGAGCTTCCGTAAACGGAAATGGAGGAGGAAGAAGGAGAAGCGAGGCCAGGTGTGAGGAAGAAGAGAGAAGCACCTCGGCCATTTTATAGCTCGAGCTCGGTGTACGGTGGGCGAAGTCCACCGGCCCCCCCCGCCCGCCCGATCGCCGGTGTTCGGAGGCGAATCCGTGAGCAGTGCCGACAGCACGCTGGCCCATGAGGTGAGTGCACGCTGCACCGGCAGCTAGCACGCCGCGCACTACCGTAGGTACGACCTAGATGCCCTACGCGCTAAACATCGCCGGTGGAGAAAGCGCGGGAAAGCACGCGGGAGAGAGGAAGAAGAGAGAACCAGAGGAAGAAGAAGAGGCTGACAGTGGACCCCGGGTCCACCTGTCAGCCAGAGAGAGCACTGTGCTCTCGGGTACGACCAGCGTATTTTAAATTTAGAATTTATTCTAAATTTACTGTATCCAACGTAGAAATCTCTCGTTTTCCCCCTAACCGTAGATTTTTCCACGCAGCGCCAGTGTTCCACACTGTGGCTTTACACCACTTATTGCCCTCTCACTGTAGCCACATTTTATTACATATATTTTCTTAAAACAGCTTTTAACAAATCTCGAGGACGAGATTTTTCTTAAGGGGGGTAGTGTTGTGACACCCCAAAATTTTAACCTTGTTTTACTAATTAAAATTTTGCTAGGAAAATTAAAATTTTCATTTTTCTGGGTTTTCTTTGATTTCAGTACCATCCTTTCTTGGATTTTTATGGAGTTTTATCCCAAGTGAAAGTTTCCAAATATATTACTGGACTTGTTTTCTCCCTTGAGAAAAACATTTCTCTTAAAAGTGGATTTAATTGCATAACTAATTCTCCCTGAGATTTATTCCTTGAAATGATTTTTTAAAAGTTTCAGGACCCAATTTGCACTGCAACCTCTTGATATATTTATCTAAAATTCCAACCAAAATTTGGAGATGTCATGTGATGTTTTTGAATCACTTTTATGGAAAAATATAATTCATTCACTTAATATTTTGAGCTCTACACCAAGTTTTAAAATCTGGTCCAGTGAGCATTTTTACACTGCAACCTAATTAAATATTTCTTTAAAGCCTCCACCAAAATTTTGGGATGTTAATGGAAGTATATTATTATACTTTATGCAAAAACCCTTTTATGTTCTTTGAAAAATTTGCGTGAATCAACCTCTTTTGCTTTCTGGTCCAGTTTGGCTTTTTCTACTGCAACCCTAGTTAAATTTGCTCTAGTACTCTTGAGCTTTCTCCTGCTTATAGCCCATGCTACAAAACCCTTAAGTCCAGAAGAGTGGACCCATTGGAGAATTTTTAGTGCTTGCAACCATGCCCTTTTCTTTCTGTCCAAAACTGATGTTTTGCAAAACTTGCACTAACAAGTTTCTGATTTTGTCAAACTAACCTCACCACCCTCTCTTTCAACTAAAGAGACCCCAATCTGGAAATTTGGGCCACCCCAAGAGTTGCCTAGATGCACTTAGCATTCTGTCGAACACCTTGAGTGTATGAGCAGATTTGGCATGATTATGGGTTTGCTTTGTGATCTTGATCATCTGACCTAACAACCATGTCCATTGAGCTCCTAACTGACCCTAACCTAGGCCTGCTAGTCCCCAGCCCCAACCTAATCCTCTAGCAAGCTCTGGCATTGTGTCGAGCACGTAGCGTGCGTGCGCTGGGCGTGCCCAGAGCGCACGTTTTGCACGCGCGCACACCAAGCCGCCGCATCTCGCTGCCACCTGACCCGTGCCCGTGCTGCCCCTTGGCCGCCCACGGCCAGTGCCCCAACTCCTCCCGCGCCGCAGAGCCGCCTGACCCCTCCTCCTGGCGCCCCACAGCGCCACCGACGCTAGCCGCCGACGGCTGCAGCAGGGCTCTGCCATGGACGGCGCCGCCCAAGCCGCAGCAGCGCGCCAGCTGCCCCCTTTGAACAGCCCGACCTCATCCGCAAGGCCGTCCGCTAGCGCACATCATCACCACGTCGCCTGCAGCAACAGGACGGCGGTCGCCGATGAGCTTATCCACGGCCGCAACGAACCGACCTCGTTGCGCTATAAAAGGAGGCCCCCGAGCTCCTCCGAGCACCTAGGCAACCTCAGGCCACTCCCACAACACACCCGCCGCCCGAAATCAATGGGGGAAAGCCATCTTCTCTGTCTCTGGCCAGTTCGGTCGCCGCCACGCCCCAACCCCGTCCGTCGCAGCCAGGGCCTCCCCCGCCTTCCCAACACCACCGCTCGACTCCCCTTGACCCTGCGGAGCTGCCCAACACCTCAAACACGGTCGAGAGCCACGGTATCCCAGAGCCCCAAACTTGCCCGAAGCTCTCTCCGCCGCGGAGCTCGCCACCGGCGATTCCCTCCGTCCGCGCCAGCCAGTCGACCACCGGGAGGACCGCCTAGGAGTGGCGGATCCATCCCTGGCCTCGGATGCCCTCGAGGAGCCCCCGTTCGCCGGCGACGATCGCCGGAGTCCCGCCCCCGCTCAGGCAGAGGAAAGGAGAGGGAGTGCAGACCAGTCAAACCTGACCAGTGGGCCCGCTGGACCCAGTGTCAGTGACCACGAGCCGGTCCATGCTGGATAAGTGAAGACGTAAACCCCAGAGTATGTCTTCGCTACCCGGAAAGCGTATTCCTTTGGAAATGTTTTCTTTTCTGCTTTATTTTAAAAATAGATTTGACCAAAACTTTGACTGGCTATAACTTTTAAAATATGAATCCAAATGACTTGAATCCTTTTCTGTTGTTCCTCAAATATTGTCTAGTTTATTTTCATATTTATTTCAAAATTTTCCAAGCAACTTTTTTGTACTGTTTTTAAACTATGTGTTAATTTAAATATTTCCAAAAATAGGATTTGTGGGAGAGAGAAGAAAACTTTCAAAGTTTTGGAATGCACCCTGACTCTCCACACCTTGAAGGCAATCATTTCTGAACTCAGGCATAATATTATCGTGTGTTTTTTAATACAGTTACAACACCACCGTGACACGTAGTATCCGTTATGTGTTTGTGACGATATGATCATACGCTTTGAGTGCAAAGATGAATTTTTTTGCTGTTGGCAATGGACATATTTGTGATAGCAATCACCCTCATATGCCTCTCATGCCTATCGGGAAAGATCCGGGAAAGTCTCTGTCTTGGGTAGACACGAGCTTGTCCCTCGTCGAGACGGTTATGACCGGCGGGGCAGGGGGAGATATGATGAGTGGTGGTTGTGTCTGATGGATGTGAAATATTATCCTTGAGCTAATCATGCAGGAAATACTTAAGCCTCCTGAGTCGGCCGTAGATCGAGTCTTGTTCCAGTAACCCCCATACTTGTTTCGTGCTGCCACTTGTCCCTGCCGTAGGTAGGGTACAGTTCAGTAAGTTGTCAACCCCTGTCTAGCACACACCGTACAGAGAGACCGCGATGAGGGTTCCATGGCCTTGGATTAAAGCCAGTCATCCGGTCCGGGGCATGGGTGTTTTCGGTTGTAGCCAAAGGGGGTAGCTCCCCCAGTTTGCGCGCGGTATAAATGTTGTGATCCCATGCTAGTCGAGGTTGTAGCCTCCCCACTTAGAGTTTTGCTTAACAGGTGTCAAGGGTGATTCCAGACACCGGTGAGTTTGGCTGGTGTGTGCGGTTAGGGTGTTTTCAATTAAAAGACCGTAGAAGGAATTAGTCCCGATGGACTAAAGGAATCCGTTACTCGTGGGTAAAGAGTACACCATCTGCAGAGATATTAAACCTATTCGAATAGCCGTGTCTGTGGTTAAGGACTATAGTCTGGGATGGGTCAAGTGTCGGTCTTAGTGTCGGTCTTCGGAGGAGAAACTACTAAACCAGAATATCGATCATGACTTGTGATGTATGATGATTATGATTATTATTATTATGGACTAACCATTTATGTTATTTGAATTATTGAGTATCCCTGGGACGGTTCTACCTCCTGGATATTCACTATGATTATTTTTATACGTAATCCCTTTATGTAGTGTCGCTCAGACGCCCGACTATGGCATGTTTTGTTATTTCATTTACTTATAAGCCCTTTATGTGGTGTCACACAGACGCCCGGCTGTGGCATGCTTGTCATTTCATTTACTTATAAGCCCTTTATGTGGTGTCGCACAGACGCCCGACTGTGGCATGCTTGTTATCTTATTTACTTATAAGCCCTTCATGCGGTGTCGCACAGACGCCCGACTGTGGCATGCTTGATATTTTATCTACTTATAAGCCCTTTATGTGGTGTCGCTTAGACGCCCGACTGAGGCATACTTTATATTGTTATCCTTTCGAGGCGTCGCTTCAGACACCCGATCGGTGCATTCTATTTCTACTCGCTGATTGCATGTTCATATATGACATGATTAACCTGCTTGCATGCATCATGAGCTTCATTTATGACTGACGAAGTAATCATGGAATATTTCAAAGCATGATTATCAGTGGCTATATTATACCTGTGTTCTTAATGTTTGCGAGTACATTCAAAGTACTCACTGGCTTGTCCCTGGCTATTGTCTTGGCCAGATTTCTTGCGTGGAAAGGAACATTGCGATGACATCCCCGGAACCTACGCAATGGAGATAGCAGCCTCGCGAAGATAGGAGTTATCCTGGTCAGCTGTTCCTGTGGGAAATGGAGTCCCATAGACGCCGATGATCCGCAAACCGCTTCCGCCATCAACCACTAGAAACCAATTGTTGTACCCATAGGCCAGAATGGTCTTGTACTACATATTTTGTAGTTTGCTTGGAGTTTCTGTAACAAGTTGGTGTCTCATCAGCTAACAGTAATCCTGGGGCTGGTGAGCACAAGGGCCGCTTTTGGGAAATTAATATCCCGAAAAAAAACCGGTCCTGACATAAAGTTGTAGTGAAGGCTCCGGTGAAGCTTGGTATGCCGATGTTCAGGTACTTTGTGACTTCCTTCAAGTGTCGTCCGAAAGGGGTGTCGTCATCCGGTTGAGTGAACTTGTTCCTTGGGTCCGACATCTATAGTGTAGAAATAGAGAAGAGTTATAAATGAGTAGATATGTAACACCCCGTATGTATCATGCCATATTTGTATTCCAACTCTTGCCGTTTCCGGCACTAAGTTATGTTATTTCCTCGTTGTCAGGTTTTTGTCTTTGGGTTGTTTTGTCTTTGTCATGCATCTCATATCATGTCATCATGTGCATCACATTTGTATACGTGTTCGTCTCATGCATCCGAGCTTTTTCCCCGTTGTCCGTTTTGCATTCCAGCGCTCCTATGTCCTTCGGTGTCCCTTTCTACCTCTTTTCATGTGTGGGTGTTAAACATTTTCGAATTGGACCGAGACTTGCCAAGAAGCCTTGGTTTACTACTAGTAGACCGCCTGTCAAGTTTCATGCCATTTGGACTTCGTTTGATACTCCAACAGTTAACCGAGGGACCGAGAAGGCCTCGTGTGTGTTGCAGCCCAACACCCTTCCAAAGTGGCCCAAAACCCACCTAAACCCCTTCCATCACCTAGGCCGTTCGATCACGATCGCGTGGCCGAAAACCGCACCTCATTTGGAGTCTCCTAGCTCCCTCTACCTCTATATATAGCTCTCCCCCGAAATTTTCGGATATCTCCACCCCTAACCCTAGAAAATCTGCTCCCTTTGCCGCCGGACGTGTCTGATTTGGGCCGGACACGTCCGCCCGCTCCGCCGGACCTATCGGTCGCCGCCACGTGGCAACTCCAGCGCCCGCAGCCGCCAAGGCCCGCCGGGCCCGAGGAGAGCCCCCGCGGCCCGGGTCACCGCGCGCCGCCGCCCGAGCCTTCCTTCGCCTCAGCGCTGCCCCGCTCTCCCCGCCGCCTCGCCGGAACAGCTCGCCGCCGACCAGCCGCGCCTCGCCGCCCGACGCGCTCCGGCCCCGCCGCCCTGTCTCCACCGCCGCCCTCACCGCCCGGCGTCGCCGCCATCGCCGTCCGGCCACCGGCGAGCACCGAGTCACCGGATCCGGCCACCTCGTCCTTCCTCCGCAGTCTCCAGCGAATCTCTGGCGAGTACGACGACAATCATCGGTTCGCGCGCGCCGCCAGCTACAGTGCCGATCGGATCTCAGATCTGGAAAACCCTAATTCCTGGTTGACTTTTTCCCTCATCTCCCAGTAATTTTTAGGCATCCTCATCATGTCATAACTTCATCACCGTGGCTCCGATTCGTGCGTGTAGCATATCAAAATGTTCGTCTCGACGAGTACTTCATTTCATCTTATTGCATCATGTTCATTTGAGGTCATCTTAATGCCTGAAATGCTGTTGGAAAAGGGCTATGTGATGTTAGTTTCAGATTATTATCAACAATTGCACTTTTGTCATTTTTGCCATGATTAATGTGTGCCTCCTATGATCTTGGGCTCTACATGTGATTTGAAGTATGCCATGCCATCTTTACAGGGGTGTATGCCATGTATTTTTGTGATCTCTGTGGTGACTAGTACAAGCATGCAAAGTAGCTTACTTAATGTTGCTGATTTCAGGGACTTAGAAATATTCCAAGTCTTTGCCCTGTCTATATTTTTTATGCCATGTGTTCATGTTGCTACCTAGTGATCCGTGCCTCTTTTGAGCATGATCAGTAAGGATGTTTTGTAGATATTGAGGTGCTCTATCCATCCATGTCTTTGTTTGCATTTATGGAGCACCCTAGCTTGAGTTAGTCGAGCTCTAATTTTGCTATTAAATGTTCCTGGCAGATTGTTAACATGTTTAGCAATTTTGCCGAACTTGTTGTAGTTGATCCATGCGTGCTATGTTGTTGTTCTTGCCATGTCTAGCTTCTATGCCATGTCTACTTGCTGGGTATATGCTTAGTTTGTCATGCAATGCCTCGTAGTGAGTGCATCGAGCTCGTAAACATGCCTACTTGATATCTGTTTTGCCATGTTCCAGTTTTTCACTAAGTCTGAATCTGTTAACGATAATTGCTATGTTCACGTGGTTGCAATTGTATTTTCTGATCCCTTTTGGCTTATGGTCAGTAAGGGACTTTTGTTGTATGCCTTGAGTAGCTTCATACCATATCTTGCTTTTCCATGATATGTTCCTGTAACATGTTGTTACCTTGCTCTAAACATTGCTTCCTGATGTTAAATTCCTGACTTGATGTTAATTTCACCAAGTCTGAAACCCGATATCTTTTGCACTTTTGCCATGCATGTTTGAACCTGTTATTGAGTCAATTAGCCGTAGCTCAGTGTTCATCTTTTGTCAAGCATCTTGAGTGGATCCCTGCCATGTATTTTGTTGTTATGTTAGAGTGCTGTAGCATGTTGTTCTTGATGCATTTAGAGGGCCTCGTGCTGTTAATCGCAGACCGGTGCCATATTTGTTTTGCTTGCCATTTCCAAACCGTGCATCCGATTCCAGTGATCTTTATATCGATTTCGACCGAAATCAACTCACCTTTCCAGTGGCACTCTTGGTTTTCCAAGTTGAGGCCAGGTTCAATCATTCCTTTCCAAAACATGCATATGCATTGCATATCGCATCCCGCATATCATGACATGTTTTGCATCATGTTGTTTGTGCGTTGCACGTGGTTGATTGCGTCCCCCTTTGCTTGTTGTTCTTGCTTTGGTAGAGCCGGGAGACGAGTACGTGATCGAGGAGCCCGTTGAGTATGTTTACGAGGATCAAGCTAACGTCAACTCGGAGAACTTTGCAGGCAAGATGACCATACCCTCGAAATCACTTCTATCTTTGCTTGCTAGATGCTCGCTCTTTTGCTATGCCTATGCTACGATACCTACCACTTGCTTATCATGCCTCCCATATTGCCATGTCAAACCTCTAACCCACCTTGTCCTAGCAAACCGTTGTTTGGCTATGTTACCGCTTTGCTCAGCCCCTCTTATAACGTTGCTAGTTGCAGGTGAAGATTGGAGTTTGTTCCTTGTTGGAACATGTTCATTGTTGGGATATCATCATTATATCTTGTTTATCTTAATGCACCTATATACTTGGTAAAGGGTGGAAGGCTCGGCCTTATGCCTGGTGTTTTGTTCCACTCTTGCCGCCCTAGTCTCTGTCATACCGGTGTTATGTTCCTTGATTTTGTGTTCCTTACACGGTTGGGTTATAATGGGAACCCCTTGACAGTTCGCCTTGAATAAAACTCCTCCAGCAATTCCCAACATTAGTTTTACCATTTTCCACCTAGCCTCTTTTTCCCTTGGGTTTCCGGAGCCCAAGGGTCATCTTTATTTAAACCCCCCTGGGCCAGTGCTCCTTTGAGTGTTGGTCCGAACCGAGTAGACTGCGGGGCCACCTCGGGGCAACTTGAGGGTTGGTTTTACTCGTAGGATGTCTCATCTGAGTGTGCCCTGAGAACGAGATATGTGTAGCTCCTATCGGGATTTGTCGGCATATTCGGGCGGCGTTGCTGGACTTGTTTTACCATTGTCGAGATGTCTTGTAACCGGGATGCCGAGTCTGATCGGATTGTCTTGGGAGAAGGAATATCCTTCGTTGACTGTGAGATCTTGTGATGGGCTAAGTTGGGACTCCCCTGTAGGGATTTGATCTTTCGAAAGCCGTGCCCGCGGTTATGGGAAAATGGGAATTTGTTAATGTCCGGTTGTAGAAAACCTTAAACTTAACTTAATTAAAATGAATCAACTGAGTGTGTGGCCGTGATGGTCTCTTTTCGGCGGAGTTCGGGAAGAGAACACGGTCTCGAGTTATGCTTGAACGTAGGTTGTTCTAGGATCACTTCTTGATCATAGTTGTTCGATCGTGCCTTTGCCTTCTCTTCTCGCTCTCATTTGCATATGTTAGCCACCAAATATGCTAGTCGCTTGCTGCAGCTCCACCTCATACTTTTACCCTTCCTATAAGCTTAAATAGTCTTGATCGCGAGGGTGTGAGATTGCTAAGTCCCCGTGACTCACAGATTACTTCCAAAACCAGATGCAGGGACCGATGATACCGCTCCAGGTGATTCGACTGAGCTCAAGTGGGAGTTCGATGAGGACTCAGGACGATACTATGTTTCTTTCCCAGACGATCAGTAGTGGTGCCCAGTTGGGGCGATCGGGGACTTTGTCGCATTTGGGGTTGTTCTTTATTTTTGGTTCCGTAGTCGTACCTTGAGTGTATCTGGATGAATGTAATGATATTTATACTATTTGTGTGATGTGGCGAGTGTAAGCCAACTATGTATCGCTTTCCCTTATGTATTACATGGGTTGTCATGAAGATTACCTCACTTGCGGCATTGCTTTCAATGCGGTTATGCCTCTAAGTCGTGCTTCGACACGTGGGAGATATAGCCGCATCGAGGGCGTTACAAGATAAGAGTATCCTGTGGCTTTTCCTAGTGGTCGCGTCCTACAGTCAGAGTGTGCTCCAATACCATCTTGTAGCGACCCGATCCCAATGGATCAAAGTCTCTGTGCTTAAGTGTCATCCCTGGATCAGTATGCTGACACACACAATACTCGAGGAATTATAACAGAGTTCAATCACACACTTATTACATTGAGGTCCTCATAAAGAGTGATTTATTACAATAATATGGCTGAAGGCCATCTAATAAAATAACCGCGGAAGCTTTGAAGGTAAATGAGTCCATCCAACTCCATGGCAAAACTGAGTGCATGACAACGTCCTATCACACCTTACTCTTTGTCTGAAAATTCTGCAACATGAGACGTTGCAGCCGTGTAGGTCAGCACATGGACTATGCTGGCAAGATCACACCATAGAGCAATGAGGAAATAGCTATCACTACATGCGTATTTGGCTGGTGGAGGCTCTAAGTTTAACATTTGCATAAAGCTAATTTTTCCCTACAACAAAGGAATAGATTTTATTTAACTATCGTGTTTAAGCCATTATTGAGAAGGTTCCCCCAACTCAAAGCCAGAATTACCATGTAACAATATCAATAACCCAACAAATTCATTAAGTAAAGTTATGAGATCAATCAATAATTCAAATACCAGATACTCAAGATGTCCATAACCCGGGACACGGCTAACCATGATTAGTTTATACACTCTGCAGAGGTTTGCGCACTTTTCCCCACAAGACTCGACCACTTCCATGATCGGAAGATCAAGACACAGTCTTTCCGAAGCATTAAATCTTTTCTCTAGGTAGACAGTTACACCTACTTTCCCCTACATCTGCTAGCCTAACTGAAAGAGGTCACACAACTTACTCAACTATGCCAGAGCACATAATGGCTTGTGGCTGCACACGGAAGTTTCTAGCATGAATAATCTTATGATGTAACATCCCAAAATTCTAAATTTTGGAATGCTATAATAAATAGATAGATTGATTGATTGTTTGATTGTTGTGTGATTGATTGAGTGAAATTCGAAACTTTTGAAAGTTAAATGAGAGGGAATAAAAGGACTTTCCCAAACTTTCACCTTTTGCATTTTGATCCCTGTGAATTCAAATTCTTTTCATCACAAAACCCTGGAGAGAAGATGACATGACTTCTTCCATTTATGTAAATGAAAAGGGGTGTTGAAAATATTTGAATTTCATTTGAAAATATTTCCAGTTTTGAAACTTTAAGCAACTCAATGATTTTCATGAGAGAAGATAAAATGACTTCTTTGAAACATATGAAATATGAGTTGGGAGTTTCAAAGAAACTCAAATTTAAAATCCATTTGAAATAATTATTTTTCAATTTGGGTTATTTGAGTTTTATTCAAATTATTTTTCTCCAAAAACAAAATACATGGAAAATAGGGTAACATGATTCCCTACAATAGAAAATTGGAGAAAATTTTATTTGAAATCATTTTGGTATTTTTAAAATGATTTTTATTGGATTTTATTACAGCAGGAGCACTGTTTGAATTATTAGAATTTATGTGTATTTTATTTAATGCAAGAAAAATGTTCATGTTATAGAAAATCTTTTTCTGAAAATTTTGATATATTATATGCCTATATAATATTTTTAATTATCTCGTTTTATTATTTTAATTTTCTGGAATGTTTTTTTTTTAAATTTCTTCCCTGACTGGGCCGGCCCAGCCGAAGCCAGGCCAAGGCCCAGCTCCGCGCCGCCTCGCCCGTCGTCCCCAACCGGGACTCCTCCCGGAGTCCGGCGCCGCCCCGCCACCGGCTGCCACTTCCCCACGCCACCGCGCCTCCCCTCCTCCTATAAAGCTGCCGCCCGGACACCCCTCTCTCTCCCGCATCTCGCCGCTCGAAGCCGAGCCGCCGCCGCGCCGTTTGTAGCCACCGCCCGCACTCGCCGGAGTTCGAGCTCCGACGAGATCCGCCGCCGTCGCCCCCCACCGTCCCGTCGCCCTCGACCGAAGCCGCCGCCTCCCTCGTCTCCGCCTCGTCGCCCCGCTCCTTCCGGTGGTGACGCCTGAGCCGGAGAGCCACCAGAGCCGCCTCCCCGTTCAGCGTCGAAGCCGCCGCCGCCATCTTCCTTGCCGCCGACGGCGCCCGCCGCCGCGGTACTCTTCCCCGCCTTTCGTCCGTTGGATTTAGATCTAACGGATTAGATCCGTTCGTTTTTTTCTAATCTAGCGAACGGTTCGTTCGTTAGCTTTCGTTAGCAAACGTTCGTTATTTAGCCTTTTCGTTTTATTTTATTTCTGTCAGGGACCCGTATGTGATTAAAGTTTTATAGATTAGTCCCTAATCTTCAAACCCTCACATCTTTTTACTCGTTTGTCCAAATCCAACGAAACCAACGCTCACTTCTTTGTTACGATCTCCTCCATCCAGTAATCCAACTCAAACATGTTTTTGAAAAGTTTAAAATTTGAATTAGATCAGATTTGAATTCAAACTTCGTTTGATCATAACTTGAGTTTCGTAGCTCTGTTTGAGTTGATTCTTTTTGCAAATCGAAGCTCTTGACCTAAACTTTATGATAAGGCCAAATTCACATGATTTTGGTACTGTTAGAAATTGTTTTATGATTCAAGAGTTATTTGCTTGGTTTTGACGTTTTTCGAATTGTTTTATTTGTTCTCTCTGATCTTTGAGTGATTGCTTATGTGTGGTTATTATTGCTTGCCTACGATAGATTGACCGGAGTGTGACGAGTAGAACTATCAAGAGTTTTGAGTGCGAATCATCTTCATCAACATTGCAGGCAAGTTCACACTTTGATCATGTCCCCTTTCATACCCAGTTTTTATGCATTAGTTTCACCCTCAAACATTGCATGAGTAGGATTGATAACATGTGGGTATTGGGAAGTAGTTGATGAGGTAGGAACCTATTGCCCTGCATTCAAACCTTGGGAGTTACTATTACATTATGCTTATATTGCCATGCTATGCTCGTAGATGTGGATTGGGTTTGAGAGTATTCATGACAGATGTGAGATTGTTAATTAATGGTTTACTTAAGGTGGCAACTTTAACACACATCTAGGTGGATTGAGGCACCTGGGTATTCCAGCGATTGCCTGTCTAGGCACCTGGGTATTCCAGGATTGCCTGGTTTTTTATGGACCGTCACCCAGGTTCAAAGGGATCATGAGATTATTCATACTAGAAACTTCCGTGTGCAGCCACAAGCTATTATGGGCTCTAGCATAGTTGATTAAGTCATGTGAACTCTTATAGTGGTAGACTAGCAGATGTAGGGGTTGTAGGTGGAACGGTCTACCCATCGTAAGGTGCAAACGCTTCTGAAGACTATGTCTCGGTCATCCATTTCTCAAACACCTTGTAGTGCGAGAAATCCAACGGAGGAGATCGGGTCTTGTGGGGAAAAGTGCACAAACCTCTGCAGAGTGTATAAACTAATCATGATTAGCTGTGTCCCCAGTTATGGACGTTTTGAGTATCTAGTACTTGGATTATCATGTGAATCTCATCATGTTACTTTAAATTAATTTTGTTGGGTTTAATGATGTTACTTAATTGGGATTGAGAATGTTGTCAACCATTCTCAATGTTCAACAACCACCATGGTAGTTAATTAAAATGTATTCCTTTGCAGCAGGGAAAAATTGGCTTTTCGCAAAAAACTTATAACCATAGGGCTTTTCCACCAGCCATATATGCATGTAGTGATAGCCATTGTTCATCATTTCTCTCTATGGTGTGAATTTGCCAGTACATTCAATGTACTGACCCTTTGTGGCTGCAACGTCTCATGTTGCAGGATTACCTTACGACGAGTAAGTGATACGTTAGGGTTACGATTTCTACACTCAACTTTGCCATTGGTGTTGATGGGAATCCACAACCTTGTTTCTTCCGCTATTTTGGATTGAGGTAATAGTATTTACGTTACTTTATACATGTGATTTACCTCTGTTATAAATCCTCGAGTACTGTGTGTGTCAGCATACCGATCCAGGGATGACACTTAAGCACAGAGACTTGATCCATTCGGGTCGGGTCGCTACATATGATCCCTTTGAGCCTGGGTGGCATTCCATAGGATGATCACACGGGTACTCCGGTATATCCTAGGACAATACTAGATTCTCCAGGTGCTCGCAACCAATCCACCCAGATGTGTATTAAAGTAGCCACATTAAGTTTCCCTTAGGTATTATCTCTCACAACTTGCATCATTCTCTCATACCAATCCCCTCCTACGAGCATGGCTAAGCAATATGAGCATAACGTATATTCCCGGGGTGATCAAAGGTAATAGGTTTCGACCTCATGAACTACATAGCAATAACCACATGTTCCCAATTCTACTCATGCAATATTTGAGGGTTGAAATTAATGCATAAAAACTGGGTAATAAAGGGGTATGATCAAAGTGTAACTTGCCTTGCTGATGATCGGTAAACCCTAGAGATTTGTAGTAGCAAGCTTTGCACTCCGGAAAATCTACCGTAGACAAACAATAGAATACATAAGCACTCAAGCATAAGATGCAAAGGTAAAACCAAATAAAAAGATCTAAACAGAAAGTTCAAGTGAAGAGCTTTCATTTGCAAAAAGAATCAATCAAATCGGAGTTACGGAACTCAAGTTATGATCAAAAGAAGTTCAAATTCAAATATGTTTGAAAACAATTTTTAAACTTTCAAAGACATGTTTAAGTTGATTATATGGATAGAGGAGATCATAACAAAGAATTTGGCATTGGTTTCGTTGGATTTGGATAAACGATCAAAAAGTTGTGAGGGTTTAAAGATCAGGGACTAATCTGCGAAGAAAATAATTACGGATGGGTCCCTGGCCGAAAATAAACAGAAAAAGAAAAAAATCTATCAGGCGAACGTCCGCTACTAAAACTTAACGAATGAAAACATTCGCTGAAACTAACTAAACAAAAAACGTTCGCTACTTAACTAACTAAATAAAAAACTGGGTTTTAAATGAAAACCGAAAACCTAAAAAGAAAACTGGCGAACCGGGGCAGTTTATTACCGGACTAGGAAAAACCAGTGGTTCGACGGTGGATCGGGCGGTCTCCAGCGGCGGCGGGCTCCGGCGACGGCTGGTGGTGGCGCGGGCGGCGCAGACTAGGCGGCGGCTAGCGGCGTCTACGGCGGCGTCGGCGACGACTGCGGGAGGCAGCGGGCGGCTGACGAGGGGAGGAGGGGCCGGGGGGTCTGGTATTTATAGGTGGGAGGGGCGGCTCCGGGGCGGCTTGGAGGAGGGGGCAAGGCGGCGGCGAGGCGGCTCGTGGTCGAGACGGACACGACGACGGTGGCGTGCTCCGGCCGGACTCCGGCTCGGGGTCGGTGGTGGCGGCAAGCCTGGGCCGACTGGGCTTCGGCCCAGTTTCGTCCGAATTTTTTTAAACATTTTCCGAAAATACGAGAAATAGGAAAAACCTAATAAAAATATTTTCAAAAATTCCAGAAAAATTCACACAATCCCTCCTAATTAAACGGGCTAAAGTGAACATTTTTCTGGACCTAAATGCCTAAAATAGAATAAACATTTTTAGTACTAATATTAATAAATAAACCTGCAAATAAAATCCAAATAAAATATATTTTTATTCAAAATTAAATTCCCAATATTTCCTTGCTATTTTCAAGAAGTCATATTATCTTCTCTCATTATTTTATTTATTTTGAGATAATTGGAAAAATAATTTCAAATAAAACACTTTGATCCAATTTGCCAATTTTGAAAATTCAAAAATGGATTTTTGCGAGAACCTCCAACTCTCTCATTCGGTCCTTGAGTTGCTTAAGGTTTCTAGGATCAAAATTCCAAATAAAACAAATTCAAAAAAATGCAGAAATTATGAATGCATAAGATGATCTAATGAATAACATCCAAATTGAAAATTGGGATTTTACAATAGCGCCCTTCGCTGGGTCAGGAATCAATATCTTCAACTCCTCCGACGTCGCCTTGTTCACAATAACCTCAGAATCTTTGTGCATGTTTGCCATGCTACTGAAGTTCGAGCAGACATTCATGGTGTTCTTGAACTTGGTGCGGTCACCGAGCAAGCACCCGAGGAAGAAAGCCCTCCATCCAATGACCGAATGGAAGGGGTTGGGGATGGGGTTGGAGTTGCTGCTGGAGTTCATGGCGATGGATAGGAGGAACAATGAGAGACAGATAGATAACTGAGTGAGGTGGTGGGTAGTAGTGACCGTGAGGATGGGTAAATAAAGGGGTTATGAATGATAGGTTTTAATGGCGATCAACCTCAGAACTTTGTGCTCTTCATAATGCATGCTCTTTGTTAAAAATGGAGAGAGATATTGGTAGAATATGATGTTTATTGCTTGAGCCTCGTGGGCATATATATAGGAGTACATGATCTACTTGGAGTACAAGACAAGCCAGAATAGTTCTATACTATGTTTCCAAACTAATCACGATACTCAACACCCCCTCGCAGTCACAACAGTAGCGACGCAAACAGTGAGATTGGAGAAGAATCCGAAGGCAAGCCGACAGACACCCCCCCACAGTCGTAACGGTCGACGAATCACAGAAGGCGTGGCTGGAGTGGAAACCGACGAGGTTGCTCAAGCAAGGCGGTAGCCCTTTGTGCCGTTGTCGAGGAAGCCGAGAGTGTAGGATGGTGGAGCCATGGTCAAAGTAGCCATGCGAAAAACGCCATGGTCGATGTCGAGTCGGGGTAGCCGGTGTCGAGGATGTCGCTGTGGAGCCGCGGGCGCAAGGAGGCGTCGAGTTAGTCATGGGCGCAGAGGTGTCGAAGTAGTGTGCGACGGGTAGAGGATGGTGTTGACGAGGCGTCACAGAGGGTTTGCCAAACCCGGGGACACGTCGTAGACGAAGGCACACATCGGTGTTGCCAGCACTGGGCATGCATAGACGGATAAAGACGAAGTTGATGAAGCGCCACACAAGGCTTGCCAGGCCCGAGGACATGTCGTCGACGAAGGCACACATCGGTGTTGCTAGCACCGGGTATGCATAGATGAGGGACTGATAATCCCCAAGTGCAAGGAATCATCTTAGCACTTTCCAAAGGTGGAAGTGATAAGTATGGAGTGTCGAACCCACAAGGAGATAAAGGTAAGATCAATATTCTCTCAAGTCCTATCTGCCACTGATACGACTCTACGTACACCGAACGTTTGCTTCCAACTAGAAACGAGAAATAAAACTACGTTGTGGACATGAAGAGGATAACTTTGCATGATATCGGAGAACTAAAATATAAAAGTAGGTAATGTTATCATAAAGTTAGACTATACTACTATATATTATAAATAGCGAGTGTGGAATAATGATGGATCGGTGTGCGGAATTGTCCTAGGCAATTGTTAACAAGATCGGTAGTCGTCATTGCAATTTCATACGAGGGAGAGGCATAAGCTAACATACTTTCTCTTCTTGGATCATATGCACTTATGATTGGAACTTTAGGAAGCATCCACAACTACTAAAGATCATTAAGGTAGAATCCAACCATAGCAATAAAGTATCAAGTCCCCTTTATCCCATGCGCAACAACCCCCTTACTCGAGTTTAAGCTTCTGTCACTCTAGCAACCCACTAAAGCGAATCATGAACGTATTGCAACACCCTACAGCGGGAATCCCTCACGTGTGCGCGACACGGAAGGCACCATAGGACAACACCAAAATAAAACATACAACTCAAACCAATCTATATCATCAATCAACCCAAAAGACAAAGGAAAACTACTCAAAACATCATAGTATGGCAACACATCATTGGATCATAATATGTGGCATAAAGCACCATGTTCAAGTAGGGGATTACAGTGGGGTGTGGGAGAGTGGACCTCGTAAAATAGATGAGGATGGTGATGTTGATGAAGACGATCACCGCGGCGATGATTCCCCCGATGGCACTCCGGTGCCACCAAGAGAGAGGGGGAGCGATTCTCCCCTTTGTGCTTCCTCCTCTATGGCCTCCCCCTTAGATGGGGAAAGGTTCTCCCGATGGTCCTTGGCCTCCATGGCGATGGTGACCCCTCCGGCTTCCTCCTCCATGGCCTCCGATGATGTTGGCCTCTCCGACAGGGTGCCAGAGAGGGCCTGTCGGTGTACTAGAGTAGGGGTACCCAAGTATCCCGAACTTGTGCACGGGCAGTCGCATCATCCCGCGGCAAGGCTTGCCGGGCGACCGCCAAGATCCTCCGTGGTTCCTTTGGAGCCATTCAAGGACAAAGTATCCAAGTCGAGAAGACAAGACCCCGACAAGAGGAGCTTGCCGGGAAGGCTAACAAAAGCATCCCAAGACCCCGGCAAGAGGAGCTTGCCGGGAAGGCCACCCAAGGCATTGCAAGGAACTTGCCGCTGCGCACCACGCGCCCCGGCAAGGCCCGGTGAGTGACAAGCTCCCGGACGCGACAAGACAACGACCGCGGCAAGGCGCTTGCCGCGGCAAGCCACCTCTCCGAGCCTGCACTCCAGCACATCCACCAACGTGTCGCTCTGGGGCCCCTCCAGGCGTACGTGGCGGAAGGCTGTGCAGCCAGGGGCGTGCGGTGGCAAGCGGCGCTGACAAGATCGCCATCGTGGCGAACGGTGGCGTCCCTGGCGGCCCCTTTTCTCATTGTTTAGGCGACACAGACGGGCATTTAATGCCCTTGTCCCCTGCCGTCAGGGTTAGGTATGATGCACTGTAGCAGGTAGCTATGCCTACCACAGCGCCTTTCCATTTTTGCCCTTTACCTCCGTTGCCACCTGTCGGTGACCCCTTGAGCATATAAAAGGAGGCCCGTGTGCAACGTAGAGGGGGGGTTCAAGCACTCATGCTCGGTCTCGTTAGCTGCTGGTGTGTACTGTAGCACTCCGCGCTCCCGAGCAAGAAATCAATACAAACCACAAAGCAGGAGTAGGGTTTTACGCATCCGTGCGGCCCGAACCTGGGTAAATCGCTCGCGTGCATCGCCTCGATTTGCTCTTTGCGCAACCTCCGCCCCCGCCGAACCGAAAGGGACCCGGTCCGCCGGTCCCATAGGTGCCCGTGGATCAGTACCCCGGCATCTTTGGCGCGCCAGGTAGGGGGCGTCGAAGTTGTGTGAACCAGATCCGGCGTTCTCGCGAGCTAGATCTTCATCATCTTCATCAACATGCCGCCGAAGAAGAAAGTTTCGGAGGCAGCTGCTCCGTCCGCGCCGAACCCACCATCGCCGGAGCAAACGGCTGATGGGGCAGGCGCCGGCGGAAGAACGGGCGCTGACGAGGGAGCTCGCGGTGCTGCCAGGTCTAAGGACAGGGCTGCGCTGCCCATCGGCGGCGTAGCCGGTTCCCACAACGACCGGGCGCACTCCAAGACCTCGGCGTCCGTACACGCACCGCGCCCATCTCAGGAGGCGCGGGACCGGCAGCGTCATGGTACTCACGGTACCATGCGTTCGCTAGACCAAGATCGAGCTTGTGGATCTCGGAGCGCTCAGGACCACCATGCACGTCAACCTGCTGGCGCGAGCGAGACACGGTCGCCTGGACGGGATACTGCTCCTTCTAACATGGTTAGAAGTCCGAGCATATCCCGCTCCTCGCACCGGTCGCCAACGCCACCCGCCACTGCAGCAGAAGCTGTGGCGCGAGCTCAGCTGCTCCTAGACTACCCTCCAATGGCGGACAAGATCGATGATTGGAGGGCCACCATCCAGAGTCTCATCGGCTTCGCCAACGGCGACACACCATGGCAGCCGAGCATGTCGCAGCCGCGGCAAGCCAGCCAGGCACGAGCCGGAGACGACAAGACTGGTGGGGGTGTAACTACTGTGCACTCTCCGCCCCGAAGGCCAAGATCGCCGACTCGCCGGGTCCACCTCGACAGCGACTCCACCGCGTCGTCAGATCCGCGAGCTCGTCGCGATCAGCGCCAAGTTCTTCAAGAACGACAACAAGAAGACGCTCGTACTCGCATCGAGCGCCGAAGAGAAGCGCGACGTCAATCAGACCAGCGCGCTGGGCCCTCTGTTGACATGCATGCGCTAGGGGAACCAGGCGACTTGCCGTACGCGGTAGGTTGCCCTGCGTTCACTCGTGAGCTGCGGCAAGTCCAGTGGCCCAGTACGAAGAATTTCAAACCAGATGTACCAGAGAAGTATGATGGCAAGTCGCATCCGTCGGAGTTCCTCAGCATCTACACCATCGCGGTGCAGGCTGCTGGGGGGCGGGACGACAAGATCCTTGCCAACTACTTCCCGTTGGTGCTCAAGCCCAACGTCAGGTCCTGGCTCATGCACTTGACAACTCCATATCCTCCTGGGCTGATCTATGCCATCAGTTTGTTGGCGCCTTTACAAGCGGCCACAAACCCCATGGCCAAGAGAGTGATCTTCATCTGCTCGTCCAGAAGGAAGGAGAGCCCCTGCGCAAGTACATTCAGAGGTTCAGCCGTGTACAGTACAACATCCCAGACGTCCACCCCGCCGCGGTCATCAGCGCGTTTCATCAGAACGTGCGTAACCGCAGGATGCGGGAGGAGATGGCGATGTGCAGGATCAGAGACGTCAGTGAGCTATATGCCCTGGCCGACAAGTGTGCACGCGCTGAGGAAGGGAGGAGACTCCCCGAAGAGAATGCAGGAGCGGGAGGATCTGACAGCGAAGATGCTGCCCCGGCAAAGAAAAACCGGCGGCGGAACAGGAAGAAGAAAGGCAAAGAGGTGCTAGTCGTTGAGCAGTCCGGCAACGAAGGTGGCGCCAAGCAGGCCAAGGTTGGTAGCTCCGGCAAGGAGATTGCCGCGTGCGCCAACTGCCAGGCTGTGGCGGTCGCCGACAAGCAGGACGGCTCCGACAAGCAGTACTGTAAGATTCACCGCACCAAGGGCCATGACCTCAAGAGCTGCAAAAAGGTCGAGCAGCTTGTCCAGCAGCAAAAAGCTGAGTATGAGCGACGCGACAAGGAGAGGGCCCAAGGTGGCGCTGCAGAATCTGGCAAGAAACGCGCCGCCCGGGGAGGACGCCGCGGCAAAGCCAAGCAGCGGCAAGGAGACAGACCTCCCCGCGGCTGCGACAACGATGAAGACGACGACGACGACGAAGACGTGGATGATGTTGAGACCAGTGAGCAGGAGTTTCAGAAAGCCACAGAGGTCTTGTGCGTTGATGGTGGTTCTTCTCTGCATGCTTCGCACCGCCAACTCAAACAGTGGGTGCGGGAAGTCAATGCAGCAGAACCACCCATCGAATCGCGCAAGCTTCTGAAGTGGTCCAGCACGCCTATCATCTTTGACATTGAGGACCACCCTGATCGCACAACTGCAGTCGGGTGTTTGCCGATGTTGGTTTCACCAACTATCTGCAACCTCAAGGTCACCAAGATGCTAGTTGACGGCGGGGCCGGCTTGAACCTAATCTCCTCCGCTGTGCTCCAAAAACTCCAGATCCCTGACAGCGAGCTCGAAGAGACCGGCACGTTCCAAGGAATCAATCCGGGAAGGAGCAAGCCGAAGGGGAAGGTCACGTTGCCAGTTACATTTGGCAGCGAGCTAAACTTCAGGACTGAGAAGGCTACATTCGACGTTGCCGATATTCCATTGCCTTACAATGGAATACTTGGCCGTCCAGCACTCGCCAAGTTCATGGCAGCCTCTCACTACGCATATAACATGCTGAAGATGCCAGGCCCGATAAGCGTCATCTCTGTCCCCAGCGACAGGAAAGATGCCCTTATCTGTGCTGACAAGATCTACCGGGAAGCAGCAGCCGCAACAGATCACAAGTCACTTGCCGCTGAAGCTCCCGGGGGGAAGAAGACCAAGCCCGGCAAGAGTTCTGATGCCCACTCCGGCAAGCGCACCTCTTCGCAGTGCTGCGCTGCCGTCGAGGACGCACCATCGAGCTCCACCGGCAAGTGTAAGAAGACGATGGCAGCTCCGCCAGAGACGAAAAAGGTGTCCGCCAAGGAGGGCGGCACTGGTGGTACCTTCACCATCAGTGCCACTCTCGACCCTAAATAGGAAAGTGCGCTCGTTGCTTTCCTGCGGGCGAATGTCGACGTGTTTGCATGGCAACCGTCTGACATCCCCGGTGTTCCCAGGAAAGTAATTGAGCACCACCTTGCCGTTTGTCCTCATGCGCGGCCCGTCAAGCAGAAGGTCAGGAAGCAGGCAGTGGAGCGCCAAGAATTCATTGCAGAAGAAATCAAGAAACTGGAAGCAGCAGGCCTTGTCAGAGGAGTGCTCCATCCTACGTGGTTGGCCAATCCTGTAGTCGTGCGCAAGGCAAACGGGAAATGGAGACTTTGCATCGATTTTACCGATGTTAACAAAGCTTGTCCCAAAGACCCATTTCCTTTGCCGCGCATTGACCAGATTGTTGACTCCACAGCCGGATGTGATTTGCTTTCATTTCTTGACGCATACTCAGGATATCATCAGATCTTCATGGCAGCAGAAGATGAGGAGAAGACCGCATTTATTACTCCATGTGGCACGTATTGCTTCGTACGAATGCCTTTCGGACTAAAAAATGCTGGTTCAACATTTGCAAGGGTAGTTCATGTCGCTCTTGAGCCGCAAATACACATAAATGTGGAAGCTTACATGGATGATATAGTGGTCAAGAGCAAGGACAAAGCAACTTTGATTCAAAATTTAGACGAGACCTTTGCAAATCTGCGCAAGATCAGCCTCAAGCTCAACCCAGAGAAGTGTGTGTTTGGAGTTCCCTCCGGCAAGCTTCTCGGGTTCTTTGTATCTCAACGAGGAATTGAAGCCAATCCCGACAAGATCAAGGCCATTGAGCAGATTGAAGCACCAAAGCGCGTCAAGGATGTACAAAGGCTTGCCGGTTGCGTGGCTGCTCTCAGCAGGTTTATCTCTCGGTCTACTGAGCGCGCCCTGCCGTTTTTCAAATTATTGAAAAAGGCAGGTCCAATGAGATGGACTTCGGAAGCGGAGGCTGCGCTGCAAGACTTGAAGAGGTACCTGTCCTCCCCCCCAATACTTGTCGCACCTAAGCCACAAGAGAAGTTGCTGCTCTATATAGCGGCAACCAATCAAGTGGTTAGTGCTGCGTTAGTAGCGGAGAGGGAGGCAGATGATGAGCCTGCAACCACGGCAAGCACATCCAGCGACAAGCAAGGGGCTTCCCCGGCAAGCTCTGGCCTTGATAAAGATGAATCTGCGCAGATGCGAGAGGAGATACAGAAGAAAATGGTGTAGCGCCCAGTTTACTTTGTTAGCTCCCTTCTGCAGGGGGCTAGGTCAAGATACTCTGGCGTGCAGAAATTGCTTTTCGGCCTTCTCATGGCCTCGAGAAAGCTGCGCCATTACTTCCAAGCACATGATATCACAGTTGTCACTCGCTTTCCGCTGAAGAGGATACTGCAGAATCCAGAAGCGACAGGCAGGATTGTTGAGTGGGCACTGGAACTGTCGAGCTTTGGCCTCAAGTTTGAAAGTACTTCAACTATCCAGAGCAGAGCATTGGCAGAATTCATAGCAGAATGGACGCCAACACCAGATGAAGAAATTCCAGAAACGAGCATCCCCGACAAGGAAGCAAGCAAAGAGTGGCTGATGTACTTTGATGGTGCCTTTTCGCTGCAAGATGCCGGCGCTGGTGTGCTGCTTGTCGCACCCACTGGAGAGCACCTCAAGTACGTAGTCCAGATGCACTTTCCCAAGGAGCAAGCAACAAACAATACTGCAGAGTATGAAGGCTTGCTTGCCGGTCTCAGGATCGCGGCAGACCTTGGGATCAAGAAGCTCATTATTAGGGGTGACTCACAGCTTGTCGTCCGCCAAGTAAACAAGAGCTACCAGAGTCCGCTGATGGAAGCTTACGTCGACGAAGTGAGAAAGCTAGAAGAACACTTTGACGGCCTACAAATGGAACACGTTCCATGAGCTCAGAACGCCATTGCAGATGGCCTGTCAAAGTGCGCCGCACTTAAGTTACCTGTGGAACCAGGGATCTTTGTGCTCAAGCTGACTCAGCTGTCCGTTACGCCATCAACTGGACAGAGCAAGAAGAGGAAGTTGATTTCTGGTGACGATTTGCCGGCAGAGCTTCCCGAAGCCGCCGCCAAGAAAGTCCCTAAGATCAACACCAAGAACGCTGAGGAGCAGTCTGCTCCGACAAGCCCTAGGGTTTGTTCCGTTGAAGCAGAAGCTCCCGACAAGTTTTGCTCCGGCAGGCCTGCCGGGGAACGTCACGCTCCGGCAGAGCCGCAGGTTCTTGCCGTAGAAGCGGATGTTCCCGCAGCAGTCCCCAAGATCAACACCAAGAGCACTGAGGAGCAGTCTGCTCCGGCAAGACCTAGGGTTTGCTCCGTTGTAGCAGAAGCTCCCGACAAGTTTTGCTCCAGCAAGCTTGCCGGGGAACGTCAAGCTCCGGCAGAGACCCAGGTTCTCGCCGTAGAAGCGGACGTTCCCGTAGCCGCAGATTCGCCTTTAGTCCTTGTTGTCGAGCCACAAGCTCCAGCATGGGCGCAGAAGATTGTCCAATTCCTTCAGACAGGAGAACTTCCCGAAGAGCAAGAAGAAGCGGAAAGAGTAGCCCGACAGTCAAGTATGTACCAGTTTGTCGACAAGACACTGTACAGAAAAAGGCTCAACGGTGTGAAATTGAAGTGTATTCCCCGGGAAGACGGACAAAAGCTGTTGGCAGAGATACATGGAGGTATATGTGGTCACCACATTGGCGCAAGAGCACTTGTCGGCAAGGCATTCCGGCAAGGTTTCTTCTGGCCAACAGCCCTCCAGGATGCAACTGCACAAGTAACCAAGTGTGAAGCGTGCCAGTTCCATTCCAAGCAGATACACCAGCCAGCTCAAGCTCTCCAGACGATCCCTTTATCCTGGCCATTTTCGGTCTGGGGGCTCGACATCCTCGGCCCCTTTCCCCGAGCTGTCGGGGGCTTTGAGTACTTGTACGTTGCAGTCGACAAGTTCACAAAGTGGCCGGAAGTGGAACCAGTGAGGAAGCTGACAGCACAGTCAGCAGTCAAGTTCTTCAGGTCGATTGTTTGCCGCTTCGGGATCCCTAACAGGATAATCACCGACAACGGTACACAATTTAAGAGCCGCACCTTCATGCAATACATCCAAGATCTTGGCTCCAAGGTCTGCTTCACTTCTGTTGCTCACCCGAGAAGCAACGGTCAAGCGGAGAGGGCAAATGCTGAAGTGCTGCGCGGGCTCAAGACCAGAACTTTCGACAGGCTGCACAAGTGCGGAAGAAACTGGATCGAGGAGCTGCCGGTGGTTCTTTGGTCGATCAGGACGACGCCAAATCGAGCCACCGGTCAGACACCTTTCGCTCTAGTCTATGGAGCAGAGGCAGTTATCCCCACGGAACTCGTATACGGGTCACCTGGAGTGCTCGCTTATGATGAGCTTGAGCAAGAGCAGCCGCGACAAGATGACGCGCTGCTCCTTGAGGAAGATCGTCTTCAGGCTGCTGTGCGAGCTGCTCGCTACCATCAAGCTTTGCGCCGCTACCATAGCCGCAAAGTTAACGCCAGAAGTCTCGAGGAAGGCGACCTTGTTCTTCGGCGAGTTCAGTCCGCCAAGAATTCCAACAAGTTGACGCCGAAGTGGGAAGGCCCTTACCGGGTGAAACGAGTCACTAGGCCTGGCGCTGTCCGCCTTGAGACCGAAGATGGCATTCCGGTGAGCAACTCCTGGAACATTGAACATCTTCGTAAGTTTTACCCATAAGGCGCGGTTGTCGGAACCTGTTCCGGCAACCACCTTTTGTACAAGTCTTGCCGCTGTTGCATGTAATCCTTCGTACAAAGCCGGGCGCAGACCCCGTGCGTAAATAAAGCTCATGTGCTCCGCACATTTTGTCGATTTTATGCTTTCTATTTTTTGGCATATATGATCTGACACTTTGTGCAGCACCTAAACCCCGGTAAGCAATAACGAGCCGTAAAGGCACATATCTGTATTGTCTCTTCTTTCTTTTGAAAGCAAGGTTCCCCTCGCCCACAAGTTTGCCGGGGAGGAAAGGAGAAGACGATGGTATGGACCAGGCGCCGTTCAAGAAAGTTTCGCCTTGCCGGGAAGCAGACAACAGAAAAGCTAAGTTGCCGGGAAGCAGACAACAGAAAAGCTAAGTTGCCAAAGTTTGAGCAATCAAATTTTTTAAATTTTAAGTTATCTCCCTTGAACGACCACACTTTGTATGGAAAACCTGTGCGTGGAGGAACCAACTCGTAGCTAGTTGCGCCTTTACTTTGTTTCGAGTCCGCTCAACAACTTAAGCGAGCTGCTAGCGCCCTTACTTTGCTTCGAGTCCACTCAGCAACTTAAGTGAGCCGCCAGCGCCCTTACTTTGTTTCGAGTTCACTCAGCAACTTAAGTGAGCTGCAACTAGTTGCGACAAGGTTTCTTGCCGATAGCGGCACCGCCAGCAGGCTGCCGACGTCCCGCACTCAGCGCTCGCGGCCCAGGTGCCTGCACCGGCAAGTTCCCTAAAAGCGTAGGGTAAAAAGACATACAAAGGGAGGGATCAAGTAAAGGGAATAACGTTGCAATAATTGCCTAGAATAAAAGTTATATTACAAGGATAACTTGTCGCGGCTCTAATAGTCTGTTTTCATAACATGTCAAACAGCGACAAGGAAAGAAGAAATCAGAGAAAGGCGGGCAGAGCCCACAGTAGAAGAACAGAGCAAAAAAGGGGTATCCATTCGGAGCCCCCTTCCAAGCGGCGGCGGGGAGTACCTTTGTGCGCGGATGTGCGCGCGTCTCCGCCGACCAGAAAAGGTAGTAGTTCTCCCTCAGCTCCTTCGTGCCAAGCTTGGGGGGGGGGAACGGACCGCTCCTTTCGCAGCGCCGCGAGCCGCTGCGCCTCGGTCGACTTCACGGCCTTCCCCTTGTCGGCTTTTGGAGCCATGGCGGAAGCAGTGGAGGAGGTCAACGGCGTTGGTGGTGCTGGTGGCGATGGGGGGCGGAGCGCTGCTCTCTCTCTCTCTCAGCTTTGGGAAGGCGAGGGAGCAGCGGAGATTTCTGAGATTGGGAACGGCAACGGGCAAGTGGGCGAACTGCCCCTGTTTCCCCTGCTTATAAAGAGGGAGGGGGCGGACGTTCCGCATTTCCAAATAAAGTAACCCCCACGACCTCTCCCACGACGCCGCATTCAACGCGTGCCGTTCGGGGAGGGCGCGGTGGATACGGAGTGAGATACGGCGCAACCTAGGCCGCGCGTGCCCGTGCCCTGTTTTGGGCCTGGCCCAACAGCGCTCGGCACCGTGTATGGCCCAGGCCTGGGGGCTCCTGTCGGTGTACTAGAGTAGGGGTACCCTAGTATCCCGAACTTGTGCACGGGCAGTCGCAGCATCCCGCGGCAAGGCTTGCCGGGAGACCGCCAAGATCCTCCGTGGTTCCTTTGGAGCCATTCAAGGACAAAGTATCCAAGTCGAGAAGACAAGACCCCGGCAAGAGGAGCTTGCCGGGAAGGCTAACAAAAGCATCCCAAGACCCCGGCAAGAGGAGCTTGCCGGGAAGGCCACCCAAGGCATTGCAAGGAACTTGCCGCTGCGCACCACGCGCCCCGGCAAGGCCCGGTGAGCGACAAGCTCCCGGACGCGACAAGACAACGACCGCGGCAAGGCGCTTGCCGCGGCAAGCCAACTCTCCGAGCCCGCGCTCCAGCACATCCACCAACGTGTCGCTCTGGGGCCCCTCCAGGCGTACGTGGCGGAAGGCTGTGCAGCCAGGGGCGTGCGGTGGCAAGCGGCGCTGACAAGATTGCCATTGTGGCGAACGGTGGCGTCCCTGGCGGCCCCTGTTCGCACTGTTTAGGCGACACAGACGGGCATTTAATGCCCTTGTCCCCTGCCGTCAGGGTTAGGTATGATACACTGTAGCAGGTAGCTGTGCCTACCACATCGCCTTTCCATTTTTGCCCTTTACCTCCGTTGCCACCTGTCGGTGACCCCTTGAGCATATAAAAGGAGGCCCGTGTGCAACGTAGAGGGGGGGTTCAAGCACTCACGCTCGGTCTCGTTAGCTGCTGGTGTGTACCGTAGCACTCCGCGCTCCCGAGCAAGAAATCAATACAAACCACAAAGCAGGAGTAGGGTTTTACGCATCCGTGCGGCCCGAACCTGGGTAAATCGCTCGCGTGCATCGCCTTGATTTGCTCTTTGCGCAACCTCCGCCCCGCCGAACCGAAAGGGACCCGGTCCGCCGGTCCCATAGGTGCCCGTGGATCAGTACCCCGGCAGGGCCTAGATTGGTTTTTCGTGGCAACAGAGGCTTACAGCAGCGGAACTCCCGATCGCTCTTTTGTTCTGGGGTTTTTAGGATTTATAGGAGGGGTTGCCGTCGGTTTCACGTCAGGGGGCCCCACGAGGCGATGACAAGGACGGAGGGTGCACCCTGGGGGGGGGGGGGGCGCCCCCACCCTTGTGGTGGCCCCGGGACTCCTCTTCGGTATCTTTTCCTTCTAGTATTTTTTATATTTTCCAGAAAAAATCTCCGTTAATTTTCACCTCGTTTCGAAGACTTTTATTTCTGCACAAAACACACCACGGTAGTTCTGCTGAAAACATCGTCAGTCTGGGTTAGTTCTAATCAAATCATATCAAAATCATATGCAATTGTTGTAAACATGACATGGATACTTTATAAATTATAGATACATCGGAGACGTATCAGCATCCCCAAGCTTAATTCCTGCTCCTCCTCGAGTAGGTAAATGATAAAAGAAATAATTTATGAAGCGTGAATGCTACCATAGTGTATAAGTTTGATGAATGATAATTTCAATCACTTTTTCTAGCATTACTCTTTATCATAAATAGTAGCCCATCTCATAAAACTTCTCATGATCAAGTAACAAGCTATTCACAAATTAAAGTACATACCATAAACTTTCTTAGAAACTAACAAACTATGTCCTCAGTCATCAAACAATTACAATTCATCTTATTTTCAGGAAGGGTCTATGTAAGAGCTTTGAATTAGCAAATTCCACATATTCAACTATCATCTAATATTTCACAATTGCTACCAGTCACGTGATATTTATGGGTTCAAAGTTTTAATCGGACACAGAGAAAGATAGGGGCTTATAGTTTCACGTCCCAACCTTTTACCTCAAGGCTAATGTCAACAATAATACTTTATGAAAACATACATCCGAGTGGATATATATATCCAGATCGTTCAACACATAGTGCTTGCCAAAGGAAAAAGTGTAAAAAGGAAAGGTGATGATCACCAAGACTCTTGTATAGGGGCAGAAGATAAAAGTAAAAGATAGACCCATTCGTAGAGGGAAGCAGAGGTTGTCATGCGCTTTTATGGTTGGATGCACAAAATCTTAATGCAAAAACGTACTTTATATTGCCGCTTGTGATAAAGACCTTTATTATGCAGTCCATCGCTTTTATTTCTTCCATATCACAAGTTCGTATAAAGCTTATTTTCTTCACACTAATAGATCATACATATTTAGAGAGCAATTTTTATTGCTTGCACCGATGACAACTTACTTGAAGGATCTTACTCAATCCATAGGTAGGTATGATGGACTCTCATGGCAAAACTGGGTTTAGGGATGTTTGGAAGCACAAGTAGTATCTCTACTTGGTGCAAAGAATTTGGCTAGCATGAGAGGGAAAGGCAAGCTCAACATGTTGGATGATCCATGACAATATAATTTCTATTCGGATATAAGAAGACATAACCCATTATGTTGTCTTCCTTGTCCAACATCAAAATTTTAGCATGTCATATCTTAATGAGTGCTCACAATTACAAAAGATGTCCAAGATAATATATTTATATGTGAAATCTCTCTTCCTTCAATATTCTTTCATGAATTGTTCGAATGACCAATGGTATTCTTGGTAACTTTCAATAAATTACCACCTATACTTATTATATGTGAAGTCATTACTCCCCATGGTATAAGCATATGAAACATATATAGTTCAGATTTATGATATTCAATTCATTCAACCATTTACTTATAGGATATAAGTGAAGCACGTGAGTAAATGACAAACTACTCCAAAAAAATATGAGTGAAGAACAATGAGTAGTTAAGTAATTAAGTAGCCATGGGAGGACTCTCTCTCATTCAAGATTTCAGATCCAATGATTTTATTCAAATAACAATTAAAATTAAAATACACTCTAAGCAAAACACATATCATGTGACGAATAAAAATATAGCTCCAAGTAAGGTATACCGATGGTTTTGAAGACGAAAGAGGGGATGCCTTCCGAGGCATCCCCAGGCTTAGGCGCTTGAGTCATCCTTGAATATTACCTTGGGGTGCCTTGGGAATCCCCAAGCTTAGGGTCTTTCCACTCCTTATTCTCCTCGTATTGATATCTCACCCAAAACTTGAAAACTTCAATCACACAAAACTTAACGGAACTTTGTGAGATGGGATAGTATGATAAAGAGTAAATCATTCACTTTGGTACTGTCAAAGACAAGATTCATAATTGTTCTCACACAATGCCTACTGTACCATATCATTTCTACAATTTATATTGAGCAATATAAGCCATAGAAACTAGAAAACAAGCAAACTATGCATTGAAAACAGAATCTGCCAAAAACAGAACAGTCTGTAATGATCTGAACAACAACCGTACTAAGGCTACTCCACAAATTCTGAAAAATTAGGACAACATAAGAAATTTGTTTATTAATCTTCTTAAAAAAGAATCAGTATTTTATCACGCTTCTATTAAAAATAAGAATTGTTTTCCCGAGCGTAAAACTTCTGTTTTTCAGCAAGATCAAATCAACTATTACCGTAAGCCATCCCAAAGGTCTTACTGGACACTTTATTGAAATGCAATCTATAAAACATGATAACTATAGTAGCTTAATCATGTGAACACACAAAAATAGTAAGGGTAAATATTGGGTTGTCTCCCAACGAGCGCTTTTCATTAATGCCTTTTCAGCTAGGCACGATGATTTCAATGATGCTCACATAAAAGATAAGAATTGAAACATAATGGGAGCATCATGAAGAACATGACTAGCACATTTATGTCTAACACACTTCCTATGCATAGGGATTTTGTTAGCGAACAACTTATGGGAACAAGAATCAAATAGCATAGGAAGGCAGAACAAGCATAACTTCAAGATTTTCAACACATAGAGAGGAAACTTGATATTTTTGCAACTCCTACAAGCATATATTACTCCCTCATAATAATTTTCAGTAGCATCATGAATTAAATCAACAATATAGCTATCACACAAAGCATTATTTTCATGATCCACAAGCATAGAAACTTTACTACTCTCCACATAAGTAGATTTATTCTCATGAATAGTAGTGGGAGCAAACTCAACAAAATAACTACCATGTGAGGCATAATCCAATTGAAAATTAAAATCAAGATGACAAGTTTCATGGTTATCATTATTATTTATATCATACATGTCATCACAATAATCATCATAGATAGCAACTTTGTTCTCATAATCAATTGGAACCTCTTCCGAAATAGTGGAATCATCATTAAATAAAGTCATGACCTCTCCAAATCCACTTTCATAAATATTATAAGATTCAACACCCTCCAAAATAGTGGGATCATTACCTAGTGTTGACACTGTTCAAAACCCACTTTTAATGATAATTTTATTCATACTCTAAAATATATAAGTGAAGTTCATAGAGCATTCTACAAATAATATATATTTATCAATATCCAAGCTCAAAATATACAAGTGAAGCACACGCAACATTATATAAAGCCATACTCAAAAGATTTAAGTGAAGCACAATGAGCGTTCTACAAAGACATACTCAAAAGATTTAAATGAAGCATAAAGAGCATTCTATAAATCAATGAAGGGCTATCTCACACTAGCATGGAGAATAAAGGAAAAGAAAAGAAACACAAAAGATGCATATCATGTGAACAAAACAAAAACCGAGGTATACCGATAATTGTTGAAGAAGAAAGATGGGTTCCAATCGAGGCATCCCCAAGCTTAGATGCTTGAGTGTCCTTGAAATATTTACTTGGGGTGCCTTGGGCATCCCCAAGCTTGAAATCTTGCCTCTCCTTATTCTTCTCATATCGATAACTCCTCGTTCTTCGAACACTTCATCCACACAAAACTTAACAAAAACCTTGTGAGATCCATTAGCATAATAAAGCAAATCACTACCTTTAGGTACTATTGTAAACTCATTCCAATTTCATATTAGCATTATATCTATTGTATTCCAGCTTCACCATGGCTCATACCCCCCGATACTACCCATAGATTCATCAAAATAAGTGAACAACATATAGAAAACAGAATCTGTCAAGAACAAGACAGTCTGTAGCAATCTGGCACTTTTGTATACTTCTATAACTACAAAAATTCTAAAAAATCAGGACAATCTAAACAATCTACAGAGCAGTACTTTGTAAAAATTTCAAGATTTTATCATGCTCCAGTAAAAACGAAAATTAAAAGACTACAACAAAAGTTTCTGTTTTTCTGCTGCACACACCAAACAAGCAATTTAAGCATCCTAAAGCCAAACCATGACACATTATTTTTATAATACAATGGATATATACAAGGGGATACTTATTTTTGAGAAATTTCCATGAAAAATTCTACATTGTTTCCATGAGCATGAACACAATTGTTCAAGGTCGACCCTCACTTCTCCAATGCATAACCTTCCAATCACTTCTCTTTTTGAAAAAGTTTTTAGGCATAAGAGGCAAGTAATTTTTTTGTATTGTCATTTTGTAATTGTGTTTGTTTGTTTCACCCACAACTAAACAAGGACAAAAGGGAAAACAAACTCTACTTAGTGAAGAAAGCAAACAAGCATACACGAAAATATCAACCCCATGCTATTGCTCCCCTGCAACGGTGCCAAAAAAGAGCTTGATAATCCCCAAGTGCAAGGAATCATCGTAGCACTTTCCAAAGGTGGAAGTGATAAGTATGGAGTGTTGAACCCACAAGGAGCTAAAGGTAAGATCAATATTCTCTCAAGTCCTATCTGCCACTGATACGACTCTACGTACACCGAACGTTTGCTTCCAACTAGAAACAAGAAATACAACTACGTTGTGGATATGAAGAGGATAACTTTGCAAGATATTGGAGAACTAAAATATAAAAGTAGGTGTTGTTATCATAAAGTTAGAATATACTACTATATATTATAAATAGCTAGTGTGGAATAATGATGGATCAGTGTGAGGAATTGTCCTAGGCAATTGTTAACAAGATCGATAGTCGTCATTGCAATTTCATATGAGGGAGAGGCATAAGCTAACATACTTTCTCTTCTTGGATCATATGCACTTATGATTGGAACTCTAGCAAGCATCCGCAACTACTAAAGATTTTAAGATAAAACCCAACCATAGCATTAAAGTATCAAGTCCCCTTTATCCCATACGCAACAACCCCCTTACTCGGGTTTAAGCTTCTGTCACTCTAGCAACCCACTATAAGCGAATCATGAACGTATTGCAACACCCTACAATGGGAATCCCTCACGTGTGCGTGACACGGACGGCACCATAGGACAACACCAAAATAAAACATACAACTCAAACCAATTTACACTGGTATGCGTCGGTGCTATACAAACGGTTTTTAACCCCTTTCCGTGACGGCATGTGGAACCATCGCCTAGTGAGTGTGGGCGATAGGGGGGCTCCTTCCCACATGACCCAGAAACCGTCCGGGATAGGGCCTCTTGGCACACACGCTCGGCAAAATGAGGTCGTGTGCGACCGGCGAGCGCTTAAAAACGGAAATACGCATAGTAGAGCTACAAAATACAATTATACATGCGAAATTGTTTCCGGTCGCAAGTACATCCAACACAGTCAGTCCCCGCTAAACGTTTCCGTTCGTATGTACATTCCACACAGTCGCTCCAAGGAAAACGTTTCCGTTCACAGGTGCATCACACACAATTTTTCCCGTTAAATCGTTTGTGATAGCTTTACCGTTGCACACGATATTAACAATTTTATCGTTTGCGTTATTGAATGCATCACACACGGTCCGTAGAAGAAACTGTGTGGCAAAGGCTGTCCATCACACACAATGTTTATGTGGTAAACGTTTGCGCAAGGTGGCCTAACGCAAACACTTTTCAAGAGAAAGTCGTGTGTCATTGTTCATTGATCCAACATGGTTTATTCCTAGAAACTGTGTGCGTTGCCTGAGGTCATCGCCCACGATATTTTTTCAATAACCATTTGCAATAGCAAAACCCAATTAGCAGGCTAATTCGCCATTAGCAGGCTAATTACCCTATTATTAATAATCCATTTATTAATCTAATTGACATTCATATTAAGCACATAATATATTTCATTTAAATATTAAGGAAGCATAATTTCATAATTGAAATACAACAGAGTACAACATGATATAGCTTCAGCACTCAGCTACCCCATTACACAACTGCACCAGCACCAAGTTTCACATGCAACATGTAAAACCTTTCGAAATTAGAATCATAGATGGTATGTAGACAAATGCATCTCATCTGGAAAACTGAATATTGATCCTTCATCCATGTTGAAGGTCTTTGCAACTTTAGGCCAATGCCTGTGAATGATTGACCGTCCGTCCTTCGTCCTCTTCAGAAACACTTCAATATTGAACCGTGGGTGTTGTATGAAAACCTTCGTCGGCTCCTGACCATAGAGGTGGTTTGAGAGGTAATCATCAGTGAACTGCTTTGGAAAGGCCTGAAAACAAGGATGTGCATAAATATCTTCTCTATATTGGAAATGGGGCAAAGGAATAAAAAAGGCAAGGTATAATAGTTAGTACCATCTTGTAGTGAACTGATGTCTTCTTCATTGTGCAGACAAAGATCTTGTTGTTTTTTGTTGCTAATTTCTTTATCCTAACAATCTTTCTGAGTTTCTTGATTTGATTGATATTCATGGACAACTCATTTCCCCATATGCAAAAAGGGTCTAACAGTGGGTCAAAACCTCTGACAACAGGACCTACATGTGCAAGACCAAATTGTTAAAAACCTAAATATTAGGATGGTTCCTACTATTTCACAATAATGTGCTATTAGACAACAGACCATGCACGTGCTAACCTTGATTGTAAACCTCAGTGCTTCCCATTGTTTCCCTGCAATACATATAAGGTAGTTAGTCATAAGGTTAAGTAAGGGTTCACATGCTATTAGTAAAATATGTTTATGAAAAATAAGCACATTGCAGATTCATCAGATTAATTCAAGCCACATGAAAAACCCATTTATCCAAACAAAGCATGATTAAGAACTAGGAAATATAGCACTTGTATATGTTTCTCATGTATTAAGTGCAGCCAAATTCGATTTATTCCTCACATGAACAATAATACGAAATTCTAACCATGACAATTGGACATCGCATTGCAGAATTGAACCAAGAAATTAACTAAACACCACAACAAATGAACCAAACATTAACTGAGCACCACATTGCACAATATAACATACTCCTAATAGAAGATCCGATAGTTAACCAAACCAAGCATGCTTAACAACTTGGAAATATAGCAATTGTATTTGTTTCTCATGTATTTACTACTCCAATTTAAATTTATTCCTCACATGGTATACAATAACAGAATGCACCCACAACTATGAACATCGCATTGCAGAATTGAACCAAACAGTTAACTAAACACCACAACACAAATGAACCAAACGTTAACTGAGCACCACATTGCACAATGTATAACCAAACCTAGCATGCTTGACAACTTGGAAATATAGCAATTGTATTAGTTTCTCATGTATTTTGTAAAGATAAATTTGATTTATTTCTCACATGGAAGACAATACAAAATTGCAGCCTGAAGAATTGAACATCACATTTGCAGAATTGAACCAAATAGTTAGCTGAAGACAACAACTAATTAACAAAACAATTAATAAGTGAGCACCACACTGCACGACATATAGAACATATACACTAGAGCAACATATTGCATGGTAAAATTAGATAGCACAATTCACTAGAATTTGTGAAGGAAAGGCAGGAGCAGCACACTCAACGGGTAAACCGAGCATGCTTAACCGGCGTAGCTAGCAAATGACAAGGTGCTCCTCCAAGATCTGGGGGTCGGCATGAATGGCAGCCATCGCGACCTCATCCGCGCGTGCGGCCGCGATTTGGTTCTCGCTGCCAAATGCTCCTTGAGATCCTGGCTATACTGCGTGCACCATGGCCTAGGGCGGCGCTTATTTGGTGGAGGGGTCGGTGATTTGGGTGGAAGGTGTCGCGCTTGCGCCGGTGGTCAGGGCATGTGGGATGTGGAAGGAGGAGGAGGATGGGGGTCGGGTGTGGATTACCTGCCTGAATAGACGAGGCCGAGCAGTGTGAAGGAGGGTCGCCGGCGAGGAGGCAGCACTGCAACCAAGGAGTGAAGGTTTCAACTTGGAAAGGAAGGGGGAAATAGGGGAAATGTGGCTTTTGGTAAGGGGGAGGGGCCGGGGAGGTAGATATTTCCGTGGAAGCCAAAAATTTGGAATCGCTTCAGTGAAAAAACTAGCGCGCAAAGTGTCATCAGACACGGTCCCTTATTTAGAACCGTGTACGAATTGTGAACATCACAAACGATTCAGATAGCTTAACCCGTGTGTGATGAGTTTGAACGTCAAAAATTGTGGTTTGAATTTCCCTGGTTACAGTGGTTTGATGACCCACAAGTGTAGGGGATCTATCGTAGCCTTTTCGATAAGTAAGAGTGTCGAACCCAACGAGGAGCAGAAGGAAATGATAAGCAATTTTCAGTAAGGTATTCTCTGCAAGCACTATAATTATCGGTAACAGATAGTTTTGTGATAAGGTAATTTGTAACGAGTAGCAAGTAATAAAAGTAAATAAGGTGCAGCAAGATGGACCAATCCCTTTTGTAGCAAAGGACAAGCCTGGACAAACTCATATATGAAGGAAAGCGCTCCCGAGGACACATGTGAATTATCGTCAAGCTAGTTTTCATCACGTTCATATGGTTCGCGTTCAGTACTTTGATAATTTGATATGTGGGTGGACCGGTTCTTGGGTACTGCCCTTACTTGGACAAGCATACCACTTATGATTAACCCCTATTGCAAGCATCCGCAACTACAACAGAAGTATTAAGGTAAACCTAACCATAGCATGAAACAAATGGATCCAAATCATCCCCTTACGAAGCAACACATAAACTAGGGTTTAAGCTTCTGTCACTCTAGCAACCCATCATCTACTTATTACTTCCCAATGTCTCCCTCTAGGCCCAAACAATGGTGAAGTGTCCTGTAGTCGATGTTCACATGACACCACTAGAGGGATGACAACATACATCTCATCAAAATATCGAACGAATACCAAATTCACATGACTACTTATAGCAAGACTTCTCCCATGTCCTCAGGAACAAACGTAACTACTCACAAAGCATATTCATGTTCATAAACAGAGGGGTATTAATATGAATAATGGATCTAAACATATGATCTTCCACCAAGTAAACCAACTAGCATCAACTACAAGGAGTAATCAACACTACTAGCAACCCACAGGTACCAATCTGAGGTTTGGATACAAAGATTGGATACAAGAGATGAACTAGGATTTGAGATGAGATGGTGCTGGTGAAGATGTTGATGGAGATTGACCCCCTCCCAATGATAGGATCGTTGGTGATGATGATGGTGATGATTTCCCCCTCCCGAAGGGAAGTTTCCCCGGTAGAACAGCTCTGCCGGAGCCCTAGATTGGTTCCGCCAAGGTTCCACCTCGTGGCGGCGGGGTTTCGTCCCGTAAGCTTTCTTATGATTTTTCCTCGATGAAAGACTCCATATAGCTAAAGATGGCATCGGAGGGCCACCAGGGGGCCCACGTGGCAGGGGGCGCGCCTAGGGGTGTAGGGCGCGTCCCCCACCCTCATGGATGGTGGGTGGCCCCCCTCAGGTACTTCTTTCGCCCAATATTTTATATATATTCTGAAACGTGCTCCCGTGAAGTTTCAGGACTTTTGGATATGTGCAAAATATGTCTCTAATATTTGCTCCTTTTCTAGCCCAGAATTCCAGCTGCCGGCATTCTCCCTCTTCATGTAAACCTTGTAAAATAAGAGAGAATAGGCATAAGTATTGTGACATAACGTGTAATAACGACCCATAATGCAATAAATATCGATATAAAAGCATGATGCAAAATGGACGTATCAACTCCCCCAAGCTTAGACCTTGCTTGTCCTAAAGCGAAAGCCGAAATCGAAAAATATGTCCACATGTTTAGAGATAGAGGTGTCGATAAAATAAAATACGGACATGAGGGCATCATGATCATTCTTAGAATAGCAACATATATATATATATAGTCATATGATCTCTTATGCTAAAGTAACAATTCAATCACAATTTCAAGTATGAATCATAAACTTTATTTAGAACCAACAAACTCTAATCTCAATCATTGAGGCAATTGCAATTTATCATAACGTAGGAAAGAGTCAATATAAGAGCTTTTCAGCAAGTTCACATACTCAACTATCATTTAGTCTTTCACAATTGCTAACACTCACGCAATATTTATGGGTATGAAGTTTTAATCGGACACAGAGAAAGATAGGGGCTTATAGTTTTGCCTCCCAACGTTTTACCTCAAGGGTAATGTCAACAATAATAGTTCACGAAAACTCACATCCAATTAGCTATATATATATCAGGATCTTTCCAACACATTGCGCTTGCCAAAGGATAAAATGTAAAAAGGAAAGGTGAATATCACCATGACTCTTTGCATGAAGTATAAGACAATAATAAAAGATAGGCCCTTCACAGAGGGAAGCAGAGGTTGTAATGCGCTTTTATGGTTGGATGCACGAAATCTTAATGCAAAAGAATGCCACTTTATATTGCCACTTGTAATATGGACCTTTATTATGCAGTCCGTCGCTTTTATTTCTTCCACATCACAGGACCGTATAAAGCTTATTTTCTCCACATTAATAGATCATACATGTTTAGAGAGCAATTTTTATTGCGTGCACCGATGACAACTTACTTGAAGGATCTTACTCAATCTATAGGTAGGTATGGTGGACTCTCATGGCAAAAACGGGTTTAGGGATATTTGGAAGCACAAGCAGTATCTCTAATTGGAGCAAAGAAATTGGCTAGCAAGAGAGAGAAAGGCAAGCTCAACATGTTGGATGATCCATGACAATATAATTTATCTCAGATGTAAGAAAACATAACCCATTACGTTGTCTTCCTTGTCCAACGTCAACTCTTTAGCATATCATACTTTAATGAGTGCTCACAATTATAAAAGATGTCCAAGATAGTATATTTATATGTGAAAACCTCTCTTTCTTTATTACTTCCTATTAATTGCAACGATTACCAAAACTATGTTTGTCAACTCTCAACAACTTTTATTCATCATACTCTCTATATGTGAGCTCATTACTCTCCATAAGATCCATATGATCTCTTTATTTCTTCTCTTTTATTTTATTCCCTTAAGATCATAGCAAGATAATCAAGCCCTTGACTCAACACTAATCTTTATTATATATAGCTCACGGACTTGATTACATAGAAGGATCATAAAGCTAAACTCACAACTAGATCATACTAAAACTTATTCTACTAGATCAAGATATTATCAAAAGGATCGAACTAAGAAAAACTGTAAAGATAAAAGTGATGGTGATATGATATCAGGGCACTCCCCCAAGCTTGGCAGTTGCCAAGGGGACTGCCCATACCCGATGCTCAATTCTTCTTTGTTGGTGAAGAAGGTGTTGGTGATGATGGATAGTCGCACATCGAGCGTAGGAGATGCTCCAATTTGTGGATAATGCCCTTGAGTGCGATGATATGCTCCTTCAACAAAATATTTTCACTTGTGAGATACTTGTTTTGAATGCGAGCTAACTCAATCATCTTGAAAGCTTCAATCTCCGTTGGGGTAAAGAGATTGTGGTGAGGTTGAAGGATGTCTTCTTCTGCTACTGCCGGAACTTGACCCCCCATGGCCTTCTTGATCCCATCATCCTTGTTGATCTCTCCGGGTTCTTCTCTCTCCAGCTTTATCTTCATTAGCCAATCATCGTTGCCCTCATTGTTGGAGGAGGAGGGAGACGACATGATGCTTGGCCTTGATAACCCTGGCAGGAAATAGCTCGAAACAAAAACAAGAGATATTTGCGTGATACGATGGTCAAAACCTTTGGGAGATTATATAATGAATTTTTACCGACCAAAAGAAGTATCGTGCAAGAAAATGGAGTCCGGAGAGCACACGAGGTGCCCACGAGGCAGGGGCGCGCGCCCAGGGGGGTCGGGCACGCCCTCCACCCTCGTGGAAGCCCCGTGTCCTTTCCGGTCTGCTTCTTATTTTCCTATTTTCTTAAATATTCCAAAACGGAGAAAAATTGCCATTATAAATGTTTTGGAGTCGGTTTACTTACCGTACCACGTACCTATTCCTTTTTGGAGTCTGAAACGTTCCGAAAAGTGTCCCTTATGTATTCCTCCGGGGTTACGGTTTCAATAATATTGGTTTCAACATTTATGGGAGTACCTGAGATATAATGTTTGATTCTTTGACCGTTCACCACCTTTGGATTTGTGCCTTCGAAGTTGTTGATTTTTATGGCACCGGAACGATAGACCTCCTCGATAACATAAGGACCTTCCCATTTAGAGAGAAGTTTTCCTGCAAAAAATCTTAAACAAGAGTTGTATAGCAATACATAATCACCTACATTAAACTCACGCTTTTGTATCCTTCTATCATGCCATCTTTTAACTTTTTCTTTAAATAGCTTGGCATTTTCATATGCCTGGATTCTCAATTCATCAAGTGAGCTAATGTCAAAAAACCTCTTCTCACCAGCAAGTTTGAAGTCATAGTTGAGCTCTTTAATATACCAATATGCCTTATGTTCTAATTCAAGAGGTAACTGACATGCTTTACCATAAACCATTTTATATGGAGACATACCCATAGGATTTTTATATGCAGTTCTATAAGCCCATAATGCATCATCAAGTTTCTTGGACCAATTCTTTCTAGATCTATTAACAATCTTTTGCAAAATTAATTTAAGTTCTCTATTGCTAAGTTCTACTTGTCCACTAGACTGTGGGTGATAAGGTGATGCAATTCTATGATTAACATCATACTTAGCAATCATTTTATGAAAGGCACCATGAATAAAGTGTGAACCACCATCAGCCATTAAGTATCTAGGGACTCCAAACCTCGGAAAAATAACTTCTTTAAGCATCTTAATAGAGGTGTTATTATCAGCACTACTAGTTGGAATAGCTTCTACCCACTTAGTAATGTAATCAACAACAACTAAAATATGTGTATACCCATTAGAGGAAGGAAAAGGTCCCATATAATCAAAGCCCCAAACATCAAATGGTTCAATAACAAGTGAATAATTCACATGCATTTCTTGACATCTACTAATATTACCAATTCTTTGACATTCATCACAAGATAAGACAAACTTACGGGCATCCTTGAAGAGAGTAGGCCAATAAAAACCGGATTACAATACCTTATGTGCAGTTCTATCTCCAGCATGGTGTCCTCCATAAGCTTCGGAGTGACACTTGTGTAGGATCTGTTCCTGTTCATGCTCAGGTACACAACGTCTAATAACACCATCTACTCCTTTGTAAAGATGTGGGTCATCCCAGAAGTAATGTCTTAAACCATAGAAAAACTTTTTCTTTTGCTGGTATGTGAAACTAGGTGGTATAAATTTAGCAACAATGTAATTAGCATAATCAGCATACCACATAGTAGTACGAGAAGCATTTATGATAGCTAATTGTTCATCAAGAAAGCTATCATCAATAGGTAGTGGGTCATTAAGAACATTCTCTAACCTAGACAAGTTGTCTGCAATGGGATTTTCAGCTCCCTTTCTATCAATAATATGCAAATCAAATTCCTGTAGCAGGAGAACCCATCTAATAAATCTAGGTTTAGCATCTTTCTTTTCCATAAGATATTTAATAGCAGCATGATCTGTGTGAATAGTTACTTTAGAATCAACAATATAAGGTCTGAACTTATCACAAGCAAATACAACTGCTAAGAATTCCTTTTCAGTGGTAGCATAATTTCTCTGGGCATTGTCTATGGTTTTACTAGCATATTGGATAACATTTAATTTCTTATCAACTCTTTGTCCTAGAACAGCACCTACAATATAATCACTAGCATCACACATGATTTCAAAAGGTAAATTCCAATCAGGTGGCTGAATAATAGGTGCAGAAATCAAAGCTTTCTTAAGTATTTCAAATGCTTCTACACAATCATCATCAAAGACAAAAGGGACATATTTTTGTAAGAGGTTAGTCAGAGGCCGGGAAATTTTTGAGAAGTCCTTAATGAACCTCCTATAAAAACCGGCATGACCAAGGAAACTTCTTATACCTTTGATGTCCTTGGGACACGACATCTTTTCAATAGCATCAACTTTAGCTTTGTCAACTTCAATACCTCTTTCAGAAATTTTATGCCCCAAGACAATACCTTCATTAACCATAAAGTGGCACTTCTCCCAATTGAATACAAGGTTAGTTTCTTCACATCTCTGCAAAACTCGATCAAGGTTGCTCAAGCAATCATCAAAAGAGGATCCATAAACAGAGAAATCATCCATGAAAGCTTCACAAATATTTTCACAAAAGTCAAAGAATATAGCCATCATGCATCTTTGAAAGGTAGCAGGTGCATTACATAAACCAAAAGGCATACGCCTATAAGCAAAGGTACCAAAAGGGCAAGTAAAAGTAGTCTTTTCTTGATCATCAGCTGACACAGGTATTTGAGAGAAACCAGAGTAACCATCTAGAAAGCAAAAATGTGTATGTTTGGATAATATTTCTAGCATTTGACCAATGAAAGGCAAAGGGTAATGATCTTTTTTAGTAGCTTTATTTAATTTGCGGAAATCAATTACCATCCTATAACCTGTAATAATTCTTTGCGGAATCAATTCAACTTTATCATTAGGAACAACAGTAATACCTCCCTTCTTAGGGACACAATGGACATGGCTTACCCACTGACTATCAGCAATGGGATAAATTATACCTGCTTCAAGGAGCTTTAATATTTCCTTTCTTACCACTTATTTCATCTTGGGATTTAGCCGTCATTGGTGATCAATAACTGGTTTGGCTTCTTTCTCCAAATTTATTTTGTGTTGACATAGAGTGGGACTAATGCCCTTAAGGTCATCAAGAGTATATCCAATAGCAGCACGGTGCTTCTTTAGAGTTTTCAATAATTTCTCTTCTTCATGATCTGAAAGGTTAGCATTAATAATAACAGGATATATCTTCTTTTCATCAAGATAAGCATATTTAAGAGTATCAGGCAATGGTTTAAGCTCAAACATGGGATCACCCTTGGGTGGAGGAGGATCCCCTAGGATTTCAACAGGCAAGTTGTGTTTCAAAATAAGTCCCTGTTTAAAGAATACTTCATCTATTTCCCTTCTTTCATTCATGAACATATCATTTTCATGGTCTAGCAAATATTTTTCTAAAGGGTCAGTAGGAGGCACGGCAATAGAAGCAAGACCAATAATTTCATCTTTACTAGGCAATTCTTTATCATGGGGTTGTCTACGGAACTTAGAAAAATTAAACTCGTGAGACATATCCCGCAAACCAACAAAAACAATATCTTTATTGCAGTCTATCTTAGCATTAACAATATTCAAGAAGGGTCTAGCAAATATGATGGGACAAACCGAGAACAAGAAAATCAGCAGGGTATTTAACTTTCCCACACAAGACTTCAACATCTCTTACAATCCCAACTGGTGAAATAGTATCTCTATTGGCAAGCTTAATTGTAACATCAATCTCTTCTATCTCAGCAGGTGCAATATCATGCATAATTTCTTGGTATAAGGCATGAGGTATTGCACTTGCACTAGCACCCATATCACATAAGCCATGATAGCAATGATCTCCTATTTTAACAGAAATAATAGGCATGCCTACAACAGGTCTATGTTTATTTTTAGCATCAGGTCTAGCAATTCTATCAGCTTCATTGCAGAAGTAAATAACATGCCCATCAATATTATCGGCCAAGAGATCTTTAACCATAGCAATACTAGGTTCAACTTTAATTTTCTCAGAGGGAGTAGGTGTTCTAGTATTACTCTTACGAACCACAATTGAAGCTTTAGCATGATCCTTTATTCTAACAGGGAAAGGTGGTTTCTCAATATAAGCAGCAGGAACAACAGGATCATCATAATTGATAGTCTTTTCTTCAACTTTAATAGGTGCAACTACTTTTACTTCAATGGGAGGATTATATTTAAAACAATTCTCCTTAGGGAGTTCAACATGAGTAGCAAAGGATTCACAGAAAGAAGCTACTATCTCAGAGTCAAGTCCATATTTAGTGCTAAATTCACGGAAAGCATCGGTATCCATAACAGATTTAACACAATCAAACTTAGGTGTTATACCTGACTCCTTACCTTCGTCGAGGTCCCAATCTTCAGAGTTGTGTTTAATTCTTTCCAATAAATCCCATTTGAATTCAATAGTATTCATCATAAAAGATCCAGTACAAGAAGTATCGAGCATGGAGCGATTACTAAGAGAAAGCCGAGCATAATTTTTTTGAATAATAATTTCTCTTGAGAGCTCATGATTGGGGCATGAATATAACATTGACTTAAGCCTCCCCCAAGCTTGAGCGATGATTTATCCTTCGCTAGGCCAAAAATTATATATATAATTATGATCACGATGAACAAGATGCATAGGATAAAACTTTTGATGAAATTCCAATTTCAACCGCTTGTAGTCCCATGATCCCATATCATCACATAACCTATACCATGTCAATGCCTCTCCCTTCAAAGATAAAGGGAAGACCTTCTTCTTGATAACATCCTCGGGCATACCTGCAAGCTTAAATAATCCACAAACTTCATCCACATAGATTAAGTGTAAATCAGGATGCAATGTTCCATCTCTTGCAAAAGGATTACCTAGGAGTTTCTCTATCATACTCGAAGGAATTTCAAAGTAAACATTTTCAGTAGGTTTAGTAGGTTGAGGAGCAACTCTTTGCCCTACTGGTCGAGGTGAAGATACCCCGAACAAGCCTCTCAAAGGATTATGTTCCATAGTAACAAGTGACAGTAAATTTCAGCACACTATATAAATTTTTCCTTACCAAATTCCACCTACCAAAGACGCTTCACTCCCCGGCAACGGCGCCAGAAAAGAGTCTTGATGACCCACAAGTGTAGGGGATCTATCGTAGCCTTTTCGATAAGTAAGAGTGTCGAACCCAAAGAGGAGCAGAAGGAAATGATAAGCAGTTTTCAGTAAGGTATTCTCTGCAAGCACTGTAATTATCGGTAACAGATAGTTTTGTGATAAGGTAATTTGTAACGAGTAGCAAGTAATAAAAGTAAATAACGTGCAGCAAGATGGCTCAATCCCTTTTGTAGCAAAGGACAAGCCTGGACAAACTCTTATATGAAGGAAAGCGCTCCCGAGGACACATGTGAATTATCGTCAAGCTAGTTTTCATCACGTTCATATGATTCACGTTCGGTACTTTGATAATTTGATATGTTGATGGACCGGTGCTTGGGTACTGCCCTTACTTGTACAAGCATCCCACTTATGATTAACCCCTATTGCAAGCATCCGCAACTACAACAGAAGTATTAAGGTAAACCTAACCATAGCATGAAACATATGGATCCAAATCAACCCCTTATGAAGCAATGCATAAACTAGGGTTTAAGCTTCTGTCACTCTAGCAACCCATCATATACTTATTACTTCCCAATGCCTCCCTCTAGGCCCAAAAAATGGTGAAGTGTCACACCACTAGAGGGATGACAACATACATCTCATCAAAATATCGAACGAATACCAAATTCACATGACTACTTATAGCAAGACTTCTCCCATGTCCTCAGGAACAAACGTAACTACTCACAAAGCATATTCGTGTTCATAATCAGAGGGATATTAATATGCATAATGGATCTGAACATATGATCTTCCACCAAGTAAACCAACTAGCATCAACTACAAGGAGTAATCAACACTACTAGCAACCCACAGGTACCAATCTGAGGTTTGGATACAAAGATTGGATACAAGAGATGAACTAGGGTTTGAGATGAGATGGTGCTGGTGAAGATGTTGATGGAGATTGACCCCCTCCTGATGAGAGGATCGTTGGTGGTGACGATGGTGATGATTTCCCCCTCCCGGAGGGAAGTTTCCCCGGCAGAACAGCTCTGCCAGAGTCCTAGATTGGTTCCGCCAAGGTTCCGCCTTGTGGCGGCGGAGTTTCGTCCCGTAAGCTTGGTTATGATTTTTTCCTCGACGAAAGACTCCATATAGCTAAAGATGGGCATCGGAGGGCCACCAGGGGGCCCATGAGGCAGGGGGCACGCCTAGGGGGGTAGGGCGCGCCCCCACCCTCGTGGACGGTGGGTGGCCCCCCTCAGGTACTTCTTTTGCCCAATATTTTTTATATATTCTGAAACGTGCTCCCGTGAAGTTTCAGGACTTTTGGAGATGTGCAGAATAGGTCTCTAATATTTGGTCCTTTTCCAGCCCAGAATTCCAGCTGCTGGCATTCTCCCTCTTCATGTAAACCTTGTAAAATAAGAGAGAATAGGCATAAGTATTGTGACATAACGTGTAATAACAGCCCATAATGCAATAAATACCTATATAAAAGCATGATGCAAAATGGATGTATCATGGTCATCCATGTCATTGCATAATTTGGGTACACAAATGAGACTACAACACACCACGCTCCTTAATTGAGCAAGTTCAACAATTAAACAGAGCTAGCTGACCTAAACATTACTCTAACAAATTAAAGACCGACACTCTTAATTAAACAAAACAAAGAGTAATAGTACTACGGTTGGTGCTCGTCGATCTCCGCCGACGCCTCCATGTCCAGCTCGTGCCCGACGGTCTCCTGGCGAAGGGGCTCCATGGCATCCATCGCACCATACTCGGCAAGCATCTTGCCATCCGCGACCGCCATCTCTTTGGAAAAGGACGCCTCGAGCTGGGCGTGGGCGGCCGCGATCTGGGCTTGGACGGTCTCCGTCATCGCAAGATATGTGGCGGAGGAACGGACGGCTGCTCGAACGCTCTTGGCGATTGCCAGCTCTTTGGCCGTGTGTTGCCGACCGTTATCGGAGAAGATTCGTTCGATGTGTGGTGACCGCCAGGACCTGGGTGTGGGCAGCCTCCATCAGGGCTAAGATCGCCGCTGTGGAACAGACATCTGCTGTGCCGCTCTCGCCAGTTGCTATCCCCGAGGCAGATGTTGCTACCGCCACCTGAGAAGCAACAACGTCCGTTTGGGCTGCCTTTGCTGCCCAGTCACAGATTGCGGCCGTGCTCATGCACCTTGTTAGCACGTGCATGGCGCCTGCGGCCGCGCTCTCGCCGAAGTGGTCCACCGAAGTTGCCCTCACGATGCGGGTCCACATGCCCATCTTTCACCGGCGACGATTGAATAGTGAAATGATATTTGGGGAGCGAGCTAGTGTGCTTGAGACGCCAGCTGTGGACTGTAGCCGACACACCTTCTCACGTAAGCCATAGGCATACTATACGCCGACGGTGCTCTAGGATATTTTGTGCTACATCTCACACAGTTGATGATAATAAACTATGTGCGATCTACTTGATTTTTTATCTTGATTTGAATTACATAATAGGGTCAGAGCGACAATGGATGGTGTTTAAATTACTAGACCTTTTATCTGCAGTGAACATGCAACTATATATGTGTCATAAAATAAATGGAATTATTCAGGGTTCGTTTGAACATTTTATACATTAAATTGGTTTCTAGCCATTTCAGGTGCACAATTCAAAATTAAACCACATGCACATGCTTCGGTGCACCAACATGGGTTGTAAAATCATATATGTGTCCATGGGTTTATGCTTATGTCCCATGCAAGAAATGGGGATGAAATTCGAACACCACGGCACCGTGGCTCTCTGGCAAACGTCGACATACTTGCTTTTGTAATTCTAGTAAATCCAAAATTCATCCGAAATTCATGAAATTTGGCATGCTATAATGGAGCGGCATCAACATGCCATGGTAAAAATTTTGTCCCATTTGGGGCAGGTTTGGGTATAAGCTTCTCATAAACCAGAGCTTCTCACAACAAGTGTGATGGTTTCGGTAGGGAACATTTCACCTTTATGGATGAAACGATATCCGCTGCCTCTTCTCGATTTCAATTTTTTTCCTAGTGTCAAAATAGAACAACATGAGTGTTGTGTCAATTTTTGGGATTTTTTGGGGTTCGCTTCGACATTTTTATACATTAATTGAGTTTTCAATGCATTCATGTGCATAATTCAAATTGGTTGAAAATTCAAATTTGTGTCCTTGGTTGCATGCTTAGGTCCCATGCAATAAATGGAATGAATGTCAAACACCCTGCCACCGTCACTCGGCCGCAAACATTGAGATACCTGGTTTTCAAATTCTAGTAAATCCAAAACTCGTCTGAAATTCAGGAAACTTGGCATGCTATCATGGAGCGGCATCAATATGCCATGGTAAATTCTTTGTCCCATTTGGGGCAGGTTTGGGTATATGCTTCCCACAAACCACAGCTTCTCACAACAAGCATGATGGCTTCGATAGGGAACACCCCACATTTGGGGACGAAACATATCCATTGCCTCTTATTGCTTTCAAAATTTTGCTCGTGTCAACATAGAATAACATGAGTGTTGTGTCAATTTTTGTGATTTTTCGGGGTTCGTTTGGACATTTTAAGCATCAACTGAGTTTTCATTGCATTTATGTGCATAATTCAAATTTGAACTACATACAGATGCTCCGGTGCATATAAATTCGTCGAAAAATTGAATCTGTGTCCTTGGGTGCATGCGTAGGTCCTATGCAAGAAATGGCAATGAATTTCAAACACCAGGGCACAGTTGATTGCCGGCAAAACATTGAGATACCTGGTTTTTAAATTCTAGTAAATCCAAAACTCGTCTGAAATTCATGAAACTTGGCATGCTATCATGGAGCGGCATCAACATGCCGTGGTAAATTTTTTGTCCCATTTGGGGCAGGTTTGGGTATATGCTTCTCACAAACCAGAGCTTCTCACAACAAGCATGATGGTTTTGGTAGGGAACGTCCCACCTTTGGGGACAAAACGGTATCCATTGCCTCTTATTGCTTTCAAAAAATTTCTCGTGTCAACATAGAACAACATGAGTGTTGTGTCAATTTTTATGATTTTTTGGGGTTCGTTTGGACAATTTTATGCATTAACTGAGTTTTCAATGCATTTATGTGCATAATTCAAATTTGAACTACATGCACATGCTCCAGTGCATATAAATTGGTTGAAAAATCAAATTTGTGTTCTTGGGTGCATGCTTAGGTCCCATGCAAGAAATGAGAATGAATTTCAAACACCAGAGCACCGTTGATTGCCGGCAAAATGTGGAGATACTTTATTTTTAAATTCTAGTAAATCCAAAACTCGTCTGAAATTCATGAAACTTGGCATGCTATCATGGAATGGCACCCGACATGCTGTGGTCTTTTTCGTGTCCATTTTGAGAGAAGGCGCACTCGAATAATGACAACCAACAAAGGCATTTTGAAAAAATAGCTGCCACTTTAGTATCTCAAATGTTTGTATAATTCAAACCGTGTGCGTTTAGTTAACCATTCACGTGATGCAACGTGTTTTGATTTTAATGGCTGTAGGAGGTGCCGTGCGGACAGCTGCTTGACCTTGACTGAATGGGAGGCGTGCGAGCACAGTCCGGTGCGCAGGCTGACCGAGAGGCGTGCAAGCTGTCCTCGAATGCGCAGGCTCACCGGGAAGCGTGTGAGCTGTACGCTATGCAGGCTCACTGGGAAGGGAGCCCTTTGACTTTGATGGCCGTCCGCCTTCCTCTCCGTGCGCGCCCCCCCCCCTCAATGGCATGGGCCGCCGCCGTTGACAACGGCGTCCCGGAGGACGACAACGACAACGACAGCGCGGCATGCCGCCTCCGCCGCCGTCGGAAATAGTTTTTTTTCTTGGGTTTAATATTGTATCTCGATCATATGAATATAAATTTGTAGTATGACTGAATGAAAGATATGGTTTGAGCGAACTTGTGTTTTCTCTCTCTTAATGTACAGACTTATCAAACGATTTTCTTTTGAAAAAACGTCAATGGTTTTTAAATATAAAACACTCATCGCAAATGTTTTAGTTACAACACCCGTATGCAAACCTGGAGCTTCCCTAGGAAGCCAAGGGAAAATGTGCCGAGCAGGATTTTTGCGGCTCTTGATCGCAAACGTTTTAGATAGAACACCGTATGCAAAGTAAGAGCAAGATTTGTGCATCTCTTCAACGCAAACAGATCTTTTGGATGACCCGTGTGCAACCACTTATGAACAATTTGGTAAGATTTGCATCTGTCATATTTGGTATGTTACCATTTATCAAACTGGAAAGATTGACATTTGTTGATCTAGTAACATTGCCTTTTGTCAACCTTGTAACACTGCGATTTGTCAAAATATGAAGCTAAAAATTACTAGCAGTATCTAATTTTTGCAACTAAAATTCAATAATTAAGCATAGATTTCATTCATAGATTAAGCAGTCGTTCTTAATTTATACAAACAGTTCAACTCGACAGCTGAACCGACCAAAATTTTCCCCATTTGTTGCCAACCACGTACTGAAATAGCTAGTTCACCTATATATACTAGCTAATTTTAAGTACGTTGTACAGTTCCACCACATCTATAGTCAGATGAACTGAATAGAATATCCCCTAAATACTACTAGGCTTTATACTACTTCCGGCTACCTCTCCTCTCCCGAGCGCGCTCACTAAGGGGCGGGGGAGGAGGAGCCTACCGACGAGCTGGGCAACCGCAATACGGTGCCTGCCGCTATTGCAGCTTCAGCGATGCTCACCTCGAATGCCCTCTGCCGCTCCAGACGACCCCTCTCGAAGCGGTGGTTCTCCTCGTAGATATCCTGATTACTCGCCTTTGAGGCGACGTGTGCCGCGGCCACAGCGGCGGTAAGGATCTTTGCGTGCTCAATGAGGCACTCCTCCTCCTCCCGCAAGAACTCAGTGTAGCGCGCAAGGTCGCTAACGCACGTGCGGGCATCCACCTTCACCTCCCGCCTTCGGGCTGCGATGGCAGAGTGGGTGATGACCCCGGCGGTCGACGGTGGGCTGGTGGCCACGACGGCCGACGATGGGGTGGCGGCCACGACCACCACCTCCCGCCTTCGGGCCGCGGTGGCGCAGCGGGTGATGGCCACGGTGGCTGGCAATGGGGTGGCGGCCACGATGGCCACCTCCCGCCTTCGGGCCGCGACGACGGAACGGGCGATGGCCCTGGCTTTCAACGGTGGTGTGGTGGCAATGGCGGCCAGCAACAGCTGTTGGCGGGCACCGGCGACGGAGCGTGTGGTGGGTGTTCCACGCACACCCAACAAAGATGCCACACACACTACACTACGCCGGGGACTGCGCCGCCACCGCAGTGTAGGCTCCTAGCTGGAGCTGTTCTCTAATGACGGCGGAGTGGCTGAGCAATGACGATGAACCGGTGCCATTGGCGATTGTGGGAGAAGCACACGAGATAAGCTATAGGGAGGGAGGGGAAAATACGACGCAGGACTCGCCAGCCGTGAGGGTTTATATAGCAGGCCGGTAAGCATTGAGATTTTGGGGGATTTCACCGAGTCGGGCGGGAAGCTTGCGCGGGAACCTGCGAGGCTGCGCGGGAATGGGCTCACCGATGATTCATTGGCGCCACTGTTTAGCCAAAAGAATGACCCTGCGCGCTGCGCAAGCTTGCGCTGTATGCCGTCTGCGGCAGCGGGGTGAGAAGACATGCGAGAGGAGGAAGAAAGGCCACGTACACATACGGTTAATAAAAAAACATTTGCAATTTAATTACCTACTATACCCCCGTCTTGGTTTATAAGTATGATTTAACTAATAAAATATGAATGCATGTCACCAAAGATTATATAGTTGGATTCGTATTTGAACATAGTTTCCAATTATATAATTTTTATAACATGCATTAACATTTTGTTGGTTAAATTTGAGGGCAAAGTATAGCACATAATATAAAGGGGACTATAGACTAGACGGAGGTGGTAGCACACGGCCGCTCTCTACGCAGCGACGCAACTGTCAGCCGGCTCGTAGGTAACCATTTCCTGCGTGTTCAACTGCTCTGTGCGTGTGGTTGCTTGCGGTTCAGGCGGCCGCGGCACGCTCTGCTCTCGCGTCCCTCCGGGTGCTCTTCCCTCATCCCTCCACGGGCCCTGCTAGTGTTTGGGGCCGGCGCACGATCACGCACGTTCGTGTGCATGCGGTTGTGCCAGGCGCGACGCGACGATGCAGTTACCCGCTGCAAAAACTACCATGCGGACGCGACGAGAATTCACACCGCCAGGCCCCATTTTATTCCTGCGGCCATTTACCTTCATCTCTCGTCTCACACGACACAATAAGCACACCCATGAGGACACATATAGAGAGGACATCCTCCAATGGCGCTCCCTATGGCTCCAATGGCGCTCCCAGCGCCCGACGACGACAACGGCGAGCAGTATACCACGCAACACGTTGTGGACACCCACGTGAGGGGGAAGGCTCTCTCGGTGGTGTACACGAACGATCCGGTCTCAGTGGAGAGCGCCATCCAAACTATGGAGCAGTTCCTTGCCGAGGACAAGTACCAAGTGGTCGGCTTCGACCTCGAGTACACCATGGGTCATGCCGTCCACGATTAGAAGGTTGTCGTCGCCCAGTTGTGCGTGCGACATGACGTCCTCGTCTACTACTACCACCTGGACACAAGGCCTTCCGAGTGTTAAACCAAGTTTATCAACAGCTCTGACTACTTTAAAATCTATAAGGCAGAAGTTGAGAATCAACTTGAAAAGAAAATTAAACGAGTCCGATCAGATCATGGTGGAAAGTACTTCTCGAGTGAGTTTGATTCTTTTTGTGGGGAACACGACATTATTCATGAGAGGACGCCTCCCTATTCACCCCAGTCAAACGGGGTTGCCGAGCGGAAAAATCATACTCTAACTGATTTGGTTAACGCCATGTTTGATACATCGGGTTTATCCAAGGCATGGTGGGGGAGGCTATATTGACGGCATGTCATGTCCTGAATAAAGTTCCGACAAAGGATAATGAGATCACTCCCTATGAGAAATGGGCGAAGAGAAGGACAACACTTTCGTACTTGTGTACTTGGGGCTGTTTGGCGAAAGTAAATGTGCCGATCCCGAAAAAGCGTAAGCTTGGACCCAAGACTATGGACTGCGTTAATTTGGGCTACGCTAAGAACAACGTTGGCAATATATTTCTAGTAGTGAAATCTGAGGTACCTGACCAGAAGGTTGGTACAATTATGGAGTCTAAGGATGCTACATTCTTTGAGGATATTTTTCCTATGAGAGATATGCAAATGACTTCTAGACAGGAATCTAAGGACACTCCTGAGCCTGCCATTCCTATGGATTATTATGAACAAACACATGATGAAAATCCTGAGGAGGATGACGAGTAAACCCTTGGTAGGGGCAAGAGACAAAGGACTGCAAAGACCTTTGGTGATGATTTCTTTGTGTACCTCGTGGATGATACTCCCACTTCTATTTCAGAAGCGTATGCCTCTCTAGAAGCTAACTACTGGAAGGATGCGGTCCGTACCAAGATGGATTCCATCATGGCTAACGGGACATGGGAGATCACTGAGCGTCCCTATGGTTGCAAACCATTAGGATGTAAGTGGGTGTTCAAAAATAAGCTTAGGCCCGATGGTACGATTGAAAAGTACAAGGCTAGGCTTGTGGCCAAGGGCTATGACTAGAAATAAGAGGAAGATTTCTTCGACACTTATTCACCTGTGGCTAGACTGACCACCATTCGAGTATTACTCTCGTTGGAGCCTCGCATGGTCTTCTCGTCCACCAGATGGATGTTAAGATGGCTTTTCTGAATGGAGAGCTAAACGAGGAAATCTACATGCAACAGCCAGATGGCTTTGTGATAGATGGTCGGGAAAGAAAGGTGTGTAGGTTGCTGAAATCTTTATATGGCCTGAAGCAAGCACCTAAGCAATGGCATGATAAGTTTAATACAACTCTGACATATGTTGGTTTCATTGTTAATGAGGCTGACAAATGTGTATACTATCGCCATGGTGGGGGTGAATGAGTTATACTGTGCTTGTATGTTGATGACATACTGATATTCGGAACCAACTCAAAGTCATTGAGGAGGTCAAGTCGTTTCTGTCTCAGAACTTTGAGATGAAAGACCTTGGTGTGGCCGATGTTATCTTGAACATCAAGCTACTGAGAGATAATGAGGGTGGGATTACACTTCTGCAATCCCACTATGTCGAGAAGGTGTTGAGTCGTTTTGGATATTCGGATTGCACACCATCTCAAACACCATATGATCCTAGCGTGTTGATTCGAAAGTCCAAAGGCACAACTATAGATCGGTTGAGATACTCTCAAATCATTGGTTCACTTATGTACCTAGCGAGCGCAACGAGGCCCGACATCGTGTTTGCTATGAGCAAACTGAGCCGGTTTGTTTCCAAACTGGGTGATGTACATTGGCATGCTGTTGAATGAGTTATGCGCTATCTGAAAGGTACTATGAACTATGGACTTCACTATACCGGAGACCCGTCGGTACTTGAAGGGTATAGTGATGCAAATTGGATCTATGATGCTGACGAGATGAAGGCCACAACTGGGTATATGTTTACTCTTGGAGGTGGCACTATTTCTTGGAAGTCTTGCAAGCAAACGATCTTAACGAGATCGACAATGGAAGCAGAATTAATGGCATTAGACACATCTGAAGCAAGATGGCTTCGAGATCTTTTGATGGACTTGCCATTGGTTGATAAATCGGTTCCGGCTATCCTTATGAACTGTGACAATCAGACTATCATCACCAAGTTGAAGAGTTCAAAGGACAACATGAAGTCCACCAAACACATAAGAATGAGATTAAAAGTTGTCAGAAAATTAAGAAACTCCGTAGTAATAGCGTTGGACTATGTCCATACGGCTAAGAATCTGGTAGACCCCTTTACAAAAGGGCTATCACGTGTTGTGATAGATAATGCATCGAGGGAGATGGGTATGAGACCCACATGAGTTTCCATGGTGGTAACCCAACCTATGTGATCGGAGATCCCGTGAAGTAGGACTTGGGAAAACAAGCTAGTGGTGAACTGAGGAGAGTAGCTATACTAACCCACATCGTTGGAGATGCAATACTCTCAAGACTGTATGGTAGGATGACTATTGTCTTAATGAGTTCCAAAGCTTATGTAAGCAAGATGCTTTCCTATAGAGCGATCTTTGGAGGAACACACCTATGTGAGCCCGACTGCTGGTCACGGTCTATGAGATTGGGGTGATCTCTAGTAAGCTCATGAATAGGCCAGGAGTATGACTTATATGCTCCACCCGGGGGGTCAGCCTTCGGCAGCCCAGTACTAGTAAGACATGTGGTGAAGCTTCTTTACACTAAACTGACAATTCAAGGCATAGTCCGTTGTTCAGTTGTGAAGGAGTGTAGCTACTTGCTCTAGGTGAAGCTCAACCTTAACAGGTCTTCACTGAAACACTGGTATATCGAACATCAATTGGAACAGAGGACACAATGGGCCCTCGAGATCTGGTGGGGGATTGCTGAAATTTGAGACGGGCTCTAGGCCCATATAGCAATTTCTAAAAAATCTCTAAGGGCCCATGTGGGTTTATTGGCACTAGGTGGAGTGGGAAGTTTAGTCCCACCCCGGAAGTGGAAGAGGAGTTGGACCTCCTTATAAGGGTTTCTCTTCTACATGCTATTGGAGCTTGAGAAGAGATGAGGCCCTCGCGCACTCCTCCTCCGCCGCCCGCCTCGCCACGCCACGCCATGCCTCGTCACGACGCGCCGCGCCGCGGGTTGCGGGATTGAGCCGAGCCGAGCTCACACCTACGCGCTTATTTTTGCTAGTCACTAACGGAGAGTTCTCTGACAGCTAGGCCACGATCTGAGACGTCGGATCATGGGCTGTCATGGACTCGGACGTGGGTCGAGCCCACGTCTCTCCACGCGGCTGCGCCTATATAAGTGCATGGTGTCTCCTAACCCTAGCCGCCACGAACAGATCACATCTGCTCCGCGTGCACGCCCACCGCCGTTCCCTTACTGCTGCTGCTGCCGGTGACTCCATCCCGTCCGTCGCGTACACGGTCGACGGAAGAGCAGGTCTCCGAAACCACACCCTTCTGGTTCCTGTACGGGGTGAGGGGCGAATAGGTTTTTGGGCAGCGATTACGCGACTGCTCGCTTCCGATCGTCTACTTCCTCTACGTCCGCGTCGCCTTCATCATCACCATGTCCACCGACGCCGAACGTGCCGCCGCCGAGAAAGTTGAAGCCGACAAGAAGGCCGCCGAGGACGCCGCTACTGCCACCAAAGCCGCAGCCTCTGCATGGCCTACTGGAGGGTATAACTCGTTTATCCCGCTCCTACTGTTTTCTGTTTTAGCCATGCTAGCGTTATACGTAGATCTTTCCGCAATTAGCGTAGTATGTCCTTGCTTGACTGAATATCAGTATGCGTTTATTTGTGTCAATGTCATGCTAGTGATTTACTCATGGATTAATTTAATCAAGAAATTGCCTACTTACTCAACAACAACATGGTATTTTAAGCACTGTGGACCTGATAACTTACCTACAAACACACATATTAAGTTTCTGATAAAAGATACCCCGATAACTTTATGTGCAAATAGCATGGTAATATACAAGACGCATATCTGATAATTTACATAGAAACATTGCGGTAAGATTTACTGGGGGAGGGGGGCTGTTCAAACATACGCCCCGATAATTCTGTTTAAATAACATGGTAATAAGCACCATACAAACACTATTGTAACTTTTGCATCGGAAACAAAAGTTATTAAAAAATATCATCGATATATTATGTGAAAATAGCACGATAATATATGAACCACATACCCGATAACTTCTCTACAAACACCGTGGTAACTTTAACCAAGGGGGAAAATTTGTTGAAAAACACACCCCATCGGTACTTTATGTGAAAATAACATGGTAATATATGAATCACATATCCGATAATTTACGTACAAATAACGAGGTAACTTTTGACTAAGCGGGGAAAGTTTTGAAGAATATAAGCCACTAACTTATGTGAAAATAGCATGGTAATATGTGAACCACATACCCGATAATTTACGTACAAACGTCGCGATAACTTTCACCAAAGAGGGGACAAAGTTATAGAAAAACATACCCTCGATAACTTATGCGAAAATAGCACAGTAATATACGAATCACATACCCGATAACTTACGTACAAACACTGCCGTAACTTTGACCAAGATGGAAAAAAATGTTGAAAAATATACCACAAGTAACTTATATGAAATGACTAATGTATGTGGCACACCAAATGGTTTTTGCAAAATGACCGAACGCATTGGCTGACTTCTGATTGACGATAGTGCATACCACAATCCCCGTCGCTAATTTCGATGGCTCGCCCTATCGTCTCCATAAATATTTCAAAGAACGAGCAGAGCGGGAGTCAAACCCCGCACCCACTGGTTGTGGGCTAGCTGAGACAACCATCTAGGCATGCAGTATGTTGTGATTGGGTACTATTTTATGTAGTTTTGTAAATAAGAACTGAGAGCCTGAGATGGAAATAGGATGCGGTAAAAGGCATTTCTTTTTCTTTCCAATTTTGAGCTTTGACAATTTATCTCCTAGTCCCATCGTTTTTCCCACTAGACAATACATAACTAGGCTATACCTTGTTTTGTTGTTGTGTTCTATAAGTAAGGTCAACCTCACGAACCTGATAGCATGGCAACTTCTATGAAAATAGCATGGTAATGTACGCATTGTGGACATGATAACTAACATACAAACACTGGGGTAAATTTGGCTCAGGGCAAAATTGTTTCAAAGCATGCGTGCAATAACTTCTATGAAAATAATATGATAATTTATGGACCACGGATAACTCAAATACATACACCATGATAACTTTTTGATCCGGGAATAAAGTTGTTGGAACATACCTCCGATAACTTTTGTGTGAATAGCACGGTAATATACGCACCCTGGACCTGATGAATTATGTACAATAACTTTTGTTCAAATAGAAATAGTAATACGCCCAATAACTTCTGTGTAAATAGCATGATAATTTTTTGATAAATTGCGTAGAAACACGATGATAACTTTCACCCGGGGAGAAAAGTTGTTGATAACATAACGTTGTAACTCTTTTTGTACATTCCATGGTGATTTATGCACCACAGACATGATGACTTAGATATAAGATACCAAGGTAACATTGACCGAGGAAAAAAAGGTGTTGAAATATCCCCGATAACTTCTGTGTAAATAGTATTGTACTATACACATCGCATACATGATAACTTAGGTACAAAACATGTGGTAACATTTGACCCTGGGGAAAACAATTGTTGAAAATATTCATCGGTTATTTTTGTATAGATGACATGATAATATATGGACCGGTGACCTGATAATTTACACATGGTAAGTTTTTAACATAGGAAAAAAGTTGTTGAAAGCAAACCCTTGAATAACTACTGTGTAAATGTCATGATAATAATATGCACCAGCGATGAAGTAGTATATTTCTTTAGAATGTAAACAGAAACTTTGTGTTGGCTGGTTGGTTATTAGGCTTTGTGTAAGCCCTGCAGCCTCAAACAAGGAGGGCTTCGGTATGAATCTCATCAGCCTCAGCTATTTTTGCCTTTTCCCTCATTTTTTTACCCAACTTTTGTTTCTGAGAAAAACGTGGGGGAAGTGGGAGGCTAACGGGACGAGAGAAAAAATTGGGGAACGTGAAAAAAGGTGGAAAAAAATACTGGGCGAGAGAACGTGGGATGTGTGTGGCCAATGGGGACGAGAGAAAAATTTAGAACCAAACGCACTCGGGCCTCCTTACACGGATCGAGGGAGTCGGGCCTCGCTGGCAGGATCGGTTGGTATTTTTGCAATCTGTCACACGGTTGACAAATATCACAGTCCTATTATTTTTCCACTATAATCCCCATGTGCTGAGAGAGGGACAAATTGGTTGTTCTTTGCAAAATGAACGGTGATGTGGCACAATGATGATGTGGATAGTGTGCATGTTGAGAGAATTAATACTAGTGGGGATCAACTTCTTAAGAATGTAAGATGTATGCAATTATTTATTGAGGTGTGTGCGAATGATCTATATAGTCACTTATGTAATTGGATGTTTATTTCAGTTATATATATACATGTTATTCTACTGTAGACAGAGAAAATCACATGGCATATTAGTAGCAATCATCTCTGTTATTATTGGTCTTCGCACACATTTCTGATTACTGACCTGTTTGCCACGTATCACACACATCTTGTTCAGTTGAACCGTTTCCATTGTGTTGTCTAATCACACATAGTTCATCCTAGTGAACCATATGTTGTATATCGCACACGCCTTCATCTGGCTGCCCGTTTCTTTTGCTCCTCCTCATCCCAAACAGTTAATTGAACTGAACCGTATGCCCTGCATCACACACTCAACTAAAATCTGAACCGTGTTTCATGCATCCGCCATCGCAAATGTTTTGCACCTTTTTTGACGGGTTTATTACACCACCGTTTGCGATTACGGCATCGCACACAGTTTCATTGAAGGGTCTCTGATCGTAGTGTCGCGTTTGGACCATCCTGCAGTAGTGCTATATCATCAATTAACCCAAAAGACAAAGGAAAACTACTCAAAACATCATAGGATGGCAACACATCATTGGATCATAATATGTGGCATAAAGCACCATGTTCAAGTAGGGGATTACAGCAGGATGCGGGAGAGTGGACATCGTAAAATAGATGAGGATAGTGATGATGAAGGTGATGTTGATGAAGACGATCACCGCGGCGATGATTCCCCCGATGGCACTCCGATGCCACCAAGAGAGAGGGGAGCGGTTCTTCCCTTTGTGCTTCATCCTCCATGGCCTCTCCCTTAGATGGGGAAAGGTTCTCTGAAAGCACAAGTGCTCCCTGGGTGATTTTGGTAATTAATGTCAACATATTTCTTGTTGGACTAATACCTCTACCTAGTATACTTCAGATAAGTTCAATAGTGGAGTGACGTGGACGAGAGGATGCGGAACCCCTTCAAGTTGCTAAGGACAAAGGATTGGCTCAAGCTCAAGACTCTGCTTTTTCATTTTAGTGATCCAAGATCACATTGAGTCCATAGGAAAGCCAATACTATTAAAAGGGGATGAGGTGTTGCTTAATGGGTTTCTTGCTCAAAGTGCTTAGTGATATGCTCCAAAGCCCTCAACCACTTACTCATATCCACATATGTCCCAAACCAAAAGTCAAACTCGGTCCCACCGAAACTTTCTATCCGGCACCACCGAGTTCTCTTGACATAACCATTGCCACAAACCCTAATCAATTCGGTCACACCAATGGGATCTTGGTCTCACCGAGATGGGCTTGCAAACTCTCTGTTTCCTATTGTAATAATCTCGGTCTCACCGAAATATGCAATCGGTCCCACCGAGTTTGCTTGGTCAACTCTCTGTTTCGCTTATTACCCAAATCGGTCCCACCGAGTTTGTGTAATCGGTCAAACCGAGATGAGGTTTTACCCTAACCCTAGCACATCGGTCCCACCGAGTTTATCATGTCGGTCCCACCGAAAAGCCTAACGGTCACATTATGAACTGAATCGGTCTGACCGAGTTTTTTAATTCGGTCCCACCGAGTTTGGTGATTTGTGTGTAACGGTTAGTTTTTGTGTGGAGGCTATACATACCCCTCCACCCACTCTTCATTCGTGAAGAGAGCCATCAGAACATGCCTACACTTCCAACTTACATTTTCTGAGAGAGAACCACCTACACTTGTGTTGAGATCAAGATCTTCCATTCCAACCACATAAAACTTGATCTCTAGCTATCACCAAGTTGCTTTCCACTCAAATCATCTTTCCACCAAATCCAATCCTATGAGAGAGAGTTGAGTGTTGGGGAGACTATCATTTGAAGCACAAGAGCAAGGAGTTCATCATCAACACACCACCTATTACCTTTTGGAGAGTGGTTGTCGGATTTCGGGTTTCGGCAGACCCTTGAGGTTCGAACACTGGGGTGCGTGCGGAGATCTCTCCCCTACCGATCTACGTCCAATCTCCTCGCGTGATCTAAGCTAGAAACAATGAACAACACAAGGGACACGAGGTTTATACTGGTTCGGGCCACCATTTTGGTGTAATACCCTACTCCAGTGTGTGGTGTGGTGGATTGCCTCAGGGGCAGATGATGAATAGTACAAGGGAAGAACAGCCTCGCGAGAGGTGTTCTTGAGCTGGTGCGATGAACTGCTTGGGTGAGTTCAGTCGCCTCTCTCTCTCTCTCTCTTCCAGGGCTCTATCGGATATCTAGATGTCCCTCGATCTCTGCCTTCTGTCCGATCCCTAGATGTCTCTCTACTCTGTGGTGGCTAGCTTTATTTAAATAGGCCCTGGGCCTCTCCCCAAATAATGAGTGGGAAGGGCGCCAACAATTGGCCGTTTTGAAGGGGAACATCTAGTATAAGTTATCCTGACCAAAGGTGGTCTTCGACTGCCAAAAGCACTGGAGATGGCGTCGTCTTGGGCTCCACGGTGACCTCCGTCCTGCTGCTCTGTTGGTCTTGGTCTCGTTGCACCGGAATGGTAACCTTTGCCCGATGCCTTGGCCTGTGCTTGCCCCCTTTGCACCAAAGGGGAAACAAGGACACTGCGCAGGCCGGCGCCCGCCTAGTCTCGACCGTCATGGCTTGCGTCACGGGCTCCTCACGAGGTACCCCTGCCTTGATCCCTCCGCCTCCTCGTGAGCCTGCCTGATGAGGCTGCCTCTGAGGAAGCTTTCTGTCATCCGCCATGCGAGGCTTGGCCCCTCGCGAGGGTCTTGAGCTTGAGCTGATGAAGATGGGCCGCGTTGGCCCCCCACTTGAGCCACGCCGCAGGTCACAGGCAGGCAAGTCTGGGGACCCCCGTTCCCAGAATGCCGACAGTAGCCCCCGGGACCAAGGCGCGCCCGGGCTTGGCCTAGCAGGGAGCGAAGAGGCAAGCGCGAAGTGCCACGGGCCCAAAAAGCCTGCGGCCTCGGGCACCGCGTGGCGATTGATTGGTCGTGGACGTCTGCGCTTCCCCACGATGCCTTGTTACGCGCCCGGCTAAGCGGACCCGTGGTTGCACACAGTTGTTCCTCCTTTCCGCTGCTCGCTTGCCTCCTACCTTTCCTTCTTCTTCGAGCTCCAGCCTCCGCCGCCAATCCGGCTCGAGTTCTTCCTCCTCTTCACCGCCATGGTGCCGACAAAGAAAGGAAGGGGAAAGAAGCCCGCGCCTTCGCCCCGCACACCTCCGGCGGTGACCCCCATCGTCGCCCGGCCGATCATACTCAATCCAGAAGCTTTGAACAAGGTCCGCTCTGCCCTTGCCACTATCTTCAATGAGTGCGGCAGGACCACAGTCTGGCCTGCGTCCCATGCCTCCCTTGATAGGATCGTCACGGAGGTCCGATTCTTCGCCGATGCCCTATGGGCGGGTCTGGTTCCCCCTTTTCCGCCTTCTTCAACGCGGTGCTCTCCCATTATCAGATCCGCATGATGCACCTTGGGCCGGAGTCCATTACTCTTCTGGCTGTCTTTGCTTTTGTTTGCGAGGCGATGATAGGCATTCCTCCTTCCATTGCCCTGCTGCGCCACTTCTTTTCCTTGCGCCTGAGCGATCCCACTCAGTGCTCAGGGTGTGTGAGCTTCTTAGCCGTGCGAGAGACGGCCGCTTCAGGGATCGACTTCGGCCTTCCTCCTCCTGATGCCAGGTTCAGTGAGCGGTGGCTATACGTGGACGTTGGAGTGCCCAACCCTCTGCTCTCGCACCCGACCTCGCCTACTGTTCCTCACGCGGGTTGGGGCCATGAGGTGCTCGCGAGCCCCCGGCTCGCCTTCGTATGGCACCGCTTCCAGAGTTTGAGGGCGCTCAATGTGACAGCACCCAAGGTGGTGAAGGAGTTCCTCCAATGTGGCATTGCTCCTCTTCAGCGCCACTCTCGCCGGATGTGGGACTTTGCGGGGCATAGAGACCGCATGCGGCTTCAGGAGGAGGACTTGGCGCCTGAAGTGCTGCGGACGATGCTCAGGGTCTTGACTGGCGATCCTTCCCCAGGAAGCCTTCGGAGTAATGGTCTCCTCTTGTATCTTTGCTCCGGCATGGCTGATTTTGTGAGGCAGATGCCTAGCTTCGACGAGTGGGGGCTGCGCCCGGCTGGTTGCACAGGGCCCCGTGAGAACCCAGCCGCCTGGTGGCTCCCCCTGCTGCCCACAGCGGTCCTTCCTCGGGCGACAGGGCGGGGAGACGAGAATCGGTGGGATTTGAGGCGACTGATGTCGAGGTGCCGACGCTGCGAGAAGCCTCGAAGGCGGCGTCTCCCGGGGCCCTCCCTGGAGCGGCGGCGGGTGCGGAGTTGCGGCCTATGGTTCCTGAGGCCGGGGCTCCCGAGACCCCAGCCATTCCTCGCGAGGCGATGCCTGGCGGCACCCCCCAGGCTGACTCCTCGAGCGCTTAGGTCGGTTCCGCGTAGACTTCGAGGCCCTCCGCAAGAGGAAGGAGGCCTTGGGTGGCAACGACCGCCCTTGCCGCTTGCTGAAGCGCAGGAAGTACTTTGCCATGGACGAGTAAGTCTTCTTCTTTCTCTGCTCATTTACTTTGCTATCCCTGCGACTGATTGTGGCCTTTCAGGCCCTGCCCTGCGAAACTCGCCGAGTCAGCCCAGGAGCCATCCCCCAAGCTTCGCCTTCTCCGCTGGCCCTGGGCGCGCCGAGCTCGAGCGGCAGCCTTGCTGCCAGACCGGTTGGTGGAATGGTCCGTTCCATAGGGCACCTCGAGCCTGCGAGCCCGCTGTCCTTTCTTCATGAGGCCTCCTGGGGCACATCCGGCTTGCCCCACATTCCTCCTCTGATCATAGATGGTGAATGGCTGAAGTCTGTCTTTGGCTCCTCCTCGGTGGGTGGACCGACGCCAGGCTGGATTCCCAGAGAGGTCCGTTCAGCGATGGCTAGGGCGCCAGCCCCCAGCCCCGCGCCGGGAGGGGGCTTGCCGCCTCGGGGCCCTCCGCATGCCCCGGTGGAAGAGGGTGATGCGGGAGACGTGCTCAGGTGCGCTCGGGAGCGACGCGCCCTTCGCGAAGAGTTCCTCCAGGGGGCGGCGGATGCAGTGAGCCGGATCGGGGCAGAGCTTGCTGACGAGGATGCGCACCTCGAGGCCGAAGGCTTGCGCCTTGCTGAGGAGAGGCGCAAACTAAAGGTATCCATCGCCCTCGCGTGTTACCAACGTGATCTCGAAAACGCGAAGGCTGAAGCGTCGCTGGCAGCTTCGCGGGAGGCCTGCTCCCAGGCCGTCGAGGAGGCTCGGGAAGCAGACCGACGGCGCAAGGATGCGGAGGAGCGCGCATGGGAGCTCCAGGCCTAGAGCAACTCCCTGGAGCAGCAAGTGGAACTGCGCCAAGCGGCCCTTGAGTCGATGAAGGGGGCCCCTGTTGACCGGGCGGAGCTTCTGAAGCGCGAGGAGGCGCTGACGCTGGAGGCTGCCGAGCGCAACCTTGATCTTGAGCGGTTGGAGACGAGGGAGCGCCTGGTGGCTCGGGCGAAGGATGACGTTGCCGCGCGCGAAGCCCGGGCCCAGGAAGAAGTCGATCGCCGCGTGGCGGAAGCTCACTCAGCCTTCGAGCGCGAATACGAGACGAGGTTGGGGCTGATCAAGGCCGAGGCTGAGGGCAGGACCGCAGCCCTCAGGGTCAAACTGGCCGAAGTGACGCGGTGTGCGGACTCCTCTGCAGCCACCCTCAGCGCAGCACAGGCGGAGCTGTCCTCTTCCCGGGCCGAGCAGCTTCTTCTCCAGCAGAGGGTTGATGACGCCGAGGCCGTCGTGCAGCGGAATGAGAACGAGATCCATCGGCAGCGGGTTCTAGAGCGCGAGCATGCCCCCATGCTTCAAACGCTAAGAGAAAGGGCCAACACAGCTTTGGGCAACATCTGCGAGGCTGTCACTACGGAGCCGCACGAGGTCAACTACGCCGACAACCTCCAGTTTTTCACCGACGTGGTGACGCTTCTGGAGAACCGCTCCGAAAGGTCCAGTTGGCTTGTCGAAGAGAGGAGCCGATCCTTGCTCGGGCGTGCATTCTCCCGCGTCTTCAGCTATCTACTGGGCAGGGACCACCACTTCGACTTCGACGCTGCCATCGCACCCGTGCCCATAGCCGTCCGGGGCGACCTGGCGCGATGGGTGGAGGATAATGTGGACGCCCTCGTTGCGTCTGATGATGACGGCGTGGTCGTGGACGCCAATGAAGGCGGTGTTGTGGACGAGCCTGGCGCTGACGGAGATGCTGGCGGCGGCGGCAATGTCAATGACGCCAGTGATGCCTCCGAGGATGCCCAAGAAGACGCGGTGAGTGATATGTCCGACTGACCGCATGTCACTGCTGTTTATCTTGCACGAAGAAGGTTCGGGCTTGGCCCTAAAGAATGTAAGAGCATTTTGGGAGGGGAAGCCCCTCATGTAAAGGTTTGCAATTAGTACCCTGGCAAGTATAACGTTGCGTGTGAACTTAGCCGCTGGCCCGGTGATGAGTCAGCTGACTTGTGTACCTTCCGACCCCGACGAGTCCTGAGCGGGCCTGCGGGGCCGCCGTACCTCGGGTGTCACCTGATTAACTTGTATATTCTGCGATAAGGACCTCCGGAAAGGGTGCGGCAACAGCGGTCCTGGCTGTAAAACGTGCCTGGCCCGGCCCGGCTCGCGAGGGGCTCGCGAGGGGGGGGGGGCAACCGACGCTAACTTTGGACGCAAAGCCGAAACCAGAGCGCGAGAGATTGCTCGAACGAGACTAAACACCCCTTACCCCAAACACACGCAAGCATCGAGCTCAAATCCAACTTAAATCCAAATCGAAGAACTTTGTCAAAAAGGAAAGGCAAAAGCAAAAGGCCGCGTTCGGCACCTAGTCTAGTCTTTGACGTCTTCTCACCAGCGCGGAGCTAAGTGCTGCCACTAGGTGTGGGCAGGAGCCCCCGAGGCCCGAGGGCGGCTCTCCGGAGACTCCGGGGCGTGTACAGTCCCACTCATTATTACGTGAGAGTGTCACGGGCGGCGAGCTTCACAGGCACTGGGCCTTCTTCAAAGGTACCGGCCTTGCTTCATATCGTCAGACGAGGGCCCCGCCTTGTGCCTCACTCTGCCGCCATTGACGGCGATCAGAAACCAAGGACGACGCCAATGGGGCAGAGCGGTCGCCAGCGGTTCCCCCGAAGACCACGGGTCCCCTACTAGGGGCAGGCCCTGGGGCACCTCCCCGGCAGAGGGCCTACCTTGTGAGAACGCCTTGCTCCGACCGCCGCGGGACGAACCCGAATCTCGGCCCCTCTCCTGCAGCCCCCTGCACCCTCCCCCTGAGGGGTATGAGGCTGCAGCATTGGGGCAGCCATCTGCTGCGGCAACCTGTATCTCCTGCGACCCATGGTTAGCATAAGCTTGCTCCTGAGGGGTGAATGGTACTCGATAGTTGCTGCTGCCGGTGCGGTTGTCGAGGCTCTCTTGGGGTTCCCGAAAGAGCTTGGCTTCTGGCGTCTCCTCGCCCCAGCCTGGCTCGAGGAATGAGCCATGATCTTCTTCCAGTGCGCACCCCTGACCCACCATGCGGGGCACATAAGCTTCTAGGGCCATCGCCTCGTGGGCCTTGCCGTAGCGCCCCGCATGCCACGCAGTCTGGCTTGGAGCGCCGTCTTGGGGGTGATGGCGCGGCGGTTCGCCGAAGCCGAAGGCCGCGACGTGCACCCCTTCGCTGGCCTGAGAGGGGGACGGCGTGACTTGTCGCCCGGTGCCGGCGGAGGTGTTGGCGCTGGACAGGCCCTGGAGTCCGCTGGAAGTTGCGTGTGTGTGCACGATGCCGCCATACGGCCTGCCTTGGGTCTGGGGTGGTAGTTGGACGCAGAAAGGAGGTGTTCTTGAGGCGGCGGTGTCCAGGAGCTCGGCTACTCGCTCCAACAACACGTCGCGGCCGCCCTCCAGCAGTCGGCACCGTAGCAGCTCTCGGGCCACCGTGAGCGCGGCCCTGGAATTCGCTTGCTCCCATCGGGTGTACGGCGCTGTGGTCGCGGCGTGGTTTGAGGCCCTTGCTGCGGCCCGCACCTGTCGTGGTGTGAGAGCAGGCGGCGTCTGGCCGCGTCGCCCGCGCCCCGCAGCGCCCTGCGGAGCGCGGGCTGCCTGAGGCGCAAGGTTGAGGTCGCCCTGGGCTGGTGACACGGCGTGGGCGGGCCACACTGCCCAGCGGTCGGCGTTGGCAGCCGGGTCGCTTGACATCTGAACGGCGAGGCGACGGAATGCAATGCAGAGGAAGAAGGATTCCGACGCACCCCTACCTGGCGCGCCAAATGTCGGATTTCGGGTTCCGACAGACCCTTGAGGTTCGAACACCGGGGTGCGTGCGGAGATCTCTCCCCTACCGATCTACGTCCAATCTCCTCGCGTGATCTAAGCTGGAAACAACGAACAACACAAGGGACACGAGGTTTATACTGGTTCGGGCCACCGTTGTGGTGTAATACCCTACTCCAGTGTGTGGTGTTGTGGATTGCCTCAGGGACAGATGATGAACAGTACAAGGGAAGAACAACCTCGCGAGAGGTGTTCTTGAGCTGGTGCGATGAACTGCTTGGGTGAGTTCAGTCGCCTCTCTCTCTCTCTGCTAGGGCTCTATCAGATCTCTAGATGTCTCTCGATCTCTGCCTTCTGTCTGATCCCTAGATGTCTCTCTACTCTGTGGTGGCTAGCTTTATTTATAGAGGCCCTGGGCCTCTCCCCAAATAATGAGCGAGAAGGGCGCCAACAATTGGCCGTTTTGAAGGGGAACATCTAGTACAAGTTATCCTGACCAAAGGTGGTCTTCGACTGCCAAAAGCACTGGAGATGACGCCATCTTGGGCTCCACGCTGACCTCCGTCCCGCCGCTCTGTTGGTCTTGGTCTCGTTGCACCGAAATGGTAACCTTTGCCCGATGCCTTGGCCTATGCTTGCCCCTGTTGCACCAAAGGGGAAACAAGGACACTGCGCAGGCCGGCGCCCGCCTGGCGCCCGCCTGGTCTTGATCGTCATGGCTTGCGTCACAGGCTCCTCGCGAGGTACCCCTGCCTTGATCTCTCCACCTCCTCGCGAGCCTGCCTGATGAGGCTGCCTCTGAGGAAGCTTTCTGTCGTCCGCCCCGCAAGGCTTGGCCCCTTGCGAGGGTCTTGAGCTTGAGCTGATGAAGATGGGCCGCGCTGGGCCCCCACTTGAGCCACGCCGTAGGCCGCAGGCAGGCAAGTCTGGGGACCTCGTTCCCAGAACGCCGACAGTGGTGTCTCCTAAATTGGTTAGGTGTCACTTGGGAGCCTCCGTCAATATTCTGGAGTTGAAACAAGGAGTTTGTACGGGCAAGGAGATCGCCTACTTCATGAAGATCTACCCTAGTGAGGCAAGTCCTTCGTGGGCAATGGACATGGTGGGATAGACAAGGTTGCTTCTTCATGGACCCTTCGTGGACTCGCGCAACCGTTACCCTTCGTGGGTTGAAGTCTCCATCAACGTGGATGTGCGATAGCACCACCTATCGGAACCATGCCAAAAATCTCCGTGTCTCCAATTGCGTTTGCACACTCCAATCCCATCCCTTTACATTCTTGCAAAGTGCATGCTTTACTTTCCGCTACTCATATACTCTTGTCATGCTTGCTTGATATGTATTGTGAATGTTTAAACTTGTGCTAAAACTCCACTTCAACTCAAAGAAATAAAAAAACTGCAACTTTTCTTGATTAAAGTCTATTCACCCCCCCTCTAGACACCTCTTCTCAATCCTTTCATTCTCCCTCTGGTCCTTGGCCTCCATGGTGATGGTGACCCCTCCGGCTTCCTCCTCCATGGCCTCCGATAATGTTGGCCCCCTCCGGCAGGGAGCCAGAGAGGGCCTAAATTGTTTTTTCGTGGCTATAGAGGCTTACGGCAGTGAAACTCCCGATTTATCTTCTGTTCTAAGGTTTTTAGGATTTATAGGAGGGATTGGCATCAGTTTCACATCAAGGGGACCCATGAGGCGATGACAAGGACGAAGGGCGCGCCCTAGGGGGGCACCCCCTTGTGTTGGCCCCGGGACTCCTCTTCTGTATCTTTTCCTTCTAGTATTTTTTATATTTTCCAAAAAAATTCTTCGTTAATTTTCAGCTCGGTCTGAGGACTTTTATTTTTGCACAAAAACAACACCACGGTAGTTCTGCTGAAAACATCATTAGTCCGGGTTAGTTCTAATCAAATCATACCAAAATCATATAGAATTGTTGTAAACATGGCATAAATACTTCATAAATTATAGATACGTCGGAGACGTATCAGGGACCTGCATGAGTGGTATGCCATGTCGAGGAGTCGGGGGGGCCATCAGAGAAGGAGACTCGACGATGGTTGTGGTGCCAATCGACGTGGGGCCAATGTCACCAACGGTGGTCGGAGTAGACGAAGTGGTCGGGGAAGATGACAACGACGTTGGTGACGGGCTGGTGCTGGACGAAGATGAAGGAGGTCGACGGGCGGCGGTGGCTATGAGGGTAGCTGCGGTGGCGGCTGAAGAAGAGCGGCAGCGGTGGCTAGGTTAGGAGCGCGGCGGCTATGCTCGAAGTAGGTGAGGACCCGACAACGTGATGAAGACCGGCGCGGACGGTGGCATTCCCGCGCCAAGGAAGGCGGCGCGGCGCATACCACGGGAAGTCGACGTGCGGGGACGCCGGTAGACCGTGGGCCGCGGCGCCACGACCCGAAGGGGTGACGCGACGGCAGCAGGCGGGTCGGGGCGATGACGGGAAGACCTCGAGGCGGATGCGGGGACCGTGGGCCGCGACCCGAAGGGACGACGCGACGGCAGCAGGCGGGTCGGGGCGACGGCGGGGAGACCTCGGGGCGGCTACGAGGACCGCGAGCCGCGGCGCTACAGCCCGAAGGAGCGGCACAACGACGAAGCGAGGGTCGGTTCAACCACGGGGATGGCCTCGGGCGGCGGAGGAGACCGCGTGCCACGCTCGCTACGATCTTATGGGACAACGTAGCGGCAACACGAGGATCGATGCAACCACGGGGAGGGCCTAGAAGGGCCGCCTCGGGGCGGCAGTGGACCGCAGTCCGCGGCACTACGGTCCAAAGGGATAACGCAACGGTAACATGCGGGGTGCAACCGCGCAGAGAATCATGAGGCGAAGACGCTGCAGTTCGATGGGACGACGCCGCGATAGCCCGTTGCTCGATCGGTTAGGAAGTACGTTTTTCTTGAAGACGGTCTTCACACGATTCAACTCAGCATGTTCGGTTGACCGGATCAAAAGCACGACGAACGAGATCCAGAAGATGCGGCCAAGCGGCGAGGCAGCGGCGATGTGCATCCGCGGTCGGACGTACCAGTGCGTGCAACCAATCTGTGCAAGAGGGCTAATCATACACGCACATGTATGCAAGCACGAATATGTAACGTGCTTTGAACAGCCGGGCATGTACTGTCGCACGGAATCCAATGCCCACCGCAGCCACACGAAAAACCAATGTCGCGCGGGTGCCGCGTGAGAGCTCTCGGGGCCACGCGGTGCTGGGCGACGACTGGGAAGGAGCGCACTTGCGATGGAGACGATGACACACGATGCAGACGACAAGCGAGGATGGGCGACTCAATCCGATCGTGGATCGGAAAACCAAATAAGAATAACACCGACCAATCGTTCGGTGAGAGAGAAAACCCTAATTAACGGATCGGGAAAAAGACTCTCTAAGGCAGCCGATCAATACATCGGCGGATGAATCCTATGTACGGGCGGCGCGGCCCCTGGCGGCGATCATGGAGACCGCCCGCCCCGGAGGCGGCGTGGAGCGAAAGCGATGGGTGGCGGCTAAGGTTTGGATCGGTTAGGCTGATATCATGTTAGAAGAAAATAGAGAGATTAGTGAAATATGATGTTTATTGCTTGAGCCTCGTGGGCGCATATATATAGTAGTATATGATTTACTTGGAGTACAAGACAAACCGAATACTGCTATCCTGTGTTTCCAAACTAAACACGATACTCAACACTCTTCATAACACAGATCGACACTAAGAACAAGGGCAACAAGGTGGTGCCGCTCATGGAGAAGGGCAAGGAGGTGGTGCCGTCCATGGAGGTTGTGCCCAACACGCCTGAGGAGGTGGGCACAGATGAGGACGTGGTGCCGGAGGAGCCGCCTAGCGGCAAGCGCCGTAACTATGGCCACTACCATGAGGAGGGAGATCCAACCCACTTCTGCAAGGTGCTCCTTGCCCCTCAGCCAGAGTGCATCCCAATGCCACTGGACTTCACCAAGCACTTCCCGGCTGTGCCAACGGAGTTCAAACTCAGGACGAACATTGGCTATCCCGCTGATGGATGGCAGTGTCACCCTCGATCAAGGTTGGGCCCCCTTCGCCGTCGTCCATCAGATCATGATCGATTACATGGTGACATTCAAGTTGCTCACTCCCGACATGCTCAAGGTCATCGTCTTCAACGACCATGGCATTGAAGTGGTGGCCAAGCGCGTGAGGCACGACGACGCCTTCGCCGTGAACGTCTAGGACGGCCCTTCCTATGCTCCAACTGGTTTAGTTTCTTATCATACTGCTTTTCATTTGAACTGATATGTTTAAGTGTGGAACTGTATTTAAAACTGCGGCTTGCTATGCTTTACAACTATCTTCGTTGTGTCTGTATGATTTATTCTTCACGCCGTTGTGTGCTGATAACCTCACCACCTCATTAAAGAGTTTACCAGACAACAGGTGTTGCATGAAACCAAACACTGTGTAATTGCGTAAGCCAAGCTAATGCGGGCAACCAAACGCTATGTCAAAATTGCTCTTCTAATGCAAGAGAACTATATGCAATCAACCAAACGATGTGTAGATGTTAATTTTCTCCTTTATTTGCTCAGCCAGCCTCCGTTGAATCAGGCTGAGCTAGCTAGGCTACGGCGAGAAAGCAACCAAACACGCCCATGGAAGACCATCCAGACTAGGAAACGGACGCAGCCACGCAGTATGCTTTTGCTGTGCTAGCCACCCGTCGGTCACCGCAGGTATGTCTGCTGAACCACTTGGTTTTGAAGGTACATCCATATATACATAGGCTATTTATTTATTTATTTATTTATTTATTTGTGAAAAATACATAGGCTATGAATTACTATTAATACAATCTACTACCTCTAACGTCTTTGATACGAAGGAAGTAGTAGTCTAATTAATCGGTACACTCGCCAACAAATCTACCCTAATTATGTCCGCCCAAGAAAATTGACCAAATGAACGTATCACTTTGTACTTATATTTCCATCTATTATTTATATAATACTCCATTAGTTACAAGCTAATCATATCATTGACATAGTATCAGGTTGAATAATTGTTAAAGAGTACATACGATCAATAAAATTATGCTTTCTTTCAACACTTCAATTTACAAAAGAAATACTCCCTCCTTCCATCTATACAGGGCCTAATGCGTTTTTCAAGACCACCTTTGACTTTTGACAGGATTAATAGTACATGAGGTGTATAATGTGGAAATTATATCATTGGAAACTCCTTTCACATACGAATTTGACGGTATGCTTTATGTAAGTTGCATGTCATATATTATTGCTCTAACATTTAGTCAAAGTTAGCCTCGAAAGACGTATTAGGCCATATATAGATTTAGTGGTACTCCATGTGATTATTTTGTCACCTGTATGGCTATATGGTACAGGTTTTGGTATTTTTATTCAGTTAGTCTAAGATATGGAGAGACGGGTATACTTCACATCTCTACCTACTAATAAAGCACGGATTATCCTTAGAGTTGTAAATAATTACCCATCATGCCATTGATAAATGGAACCGTTCGCTTTTTTTCCTTCTAAAATCGCCGATAGTTTATGTTATTTATATTAAGCCTCTATCATAAATCACCAGTGCTCGAGTGGTGTAGTGGTATGAGCCTAGTTGCTCCGCGCCCCAGTTTTACCCCTGGCTCTATCTTTCTTTTTCTCCTTTTCTCTGGCACTGATATTACTGCCTCACCCGAGCGTCATTTAGTAGATGGGCTGCAAAATGTTTCAGTTTTGGCCCAGCTTTTCTAACTCCAAATCTAACATGTTATATATGTAAATTCCTCAAAAAATGTTTAGATTTTAAATACGTTATTATATTATCCATTTCTAATATTCTGTTTACGATGCAATCTTAATTAATATCTTCTTTATATAGGGTATTTTGGAATCTCTGCTACTAATGCCGGTAGGCAAGGATATTACCGCCTCGCTCGAGCATCATTTAGCAGATGGGCTGCAAAATGTTTCAGTTTGGCCTAGCTTTTCTATTTTCGGGCAGATCCAAATGTTTTATTTAATGATTCATAACTTTCAAACCCTAACTTGAAATCTAACATGCTATATATGAAAATCCCTCAAAAAATGTTTAAATTTTAAATACGCTATTATATTATCCATTCCTAATATTCTATTTACGATGCAATCTTAATTAATATCTTCTTTATATGTGGTATTTTGGAAATGCCGGCTTAACGTTGATATTTTTGTTGTCTAATAAATTGAAAACATCTTGAGTACACTTTAAAATATCCAGTCCTTTTGCACAACACCACTTATCATGTTGTTTGTCATGTGGCATCATCAAAGATTCAAGGGATTCAGCAATGTTGTTAGGTGTGAGTATGAGGGACGAACGTTTTTTCCAATTGCAACGCGCGGGCATGTTTTGCTAGTAAAAAATAATGAAATTTGCTCGGATAGGTGCATCTATGGAGAAGTGAACTGATCGGCAAGTTTGGCAACGAGCCTAGGCTACCTGAGTAGTGTGCGCCAGGGTGGTGCAGGCTGCCGTGCGTGCGGGCGCCATCGATGATTCCTAAGCCATCACTGGCGGTGCCAGTTCCTCACTGTCGTTGCCAGTTCTCTGATGGGTTGGCTGATCAAATGCTGGCCGTTGTGAAGACTACGACATGGAAGACAAGAAGAGCGAAGAAAGACGAGGATGTAATGCACCTTGTTTGATGGGGACACGACTAGGCAGATCCAATGCAGTTTAATCCGAGTTAACAAAAAAATCAGAGTAAATAGCATAAACCTACCATAGTTGGGACTAGGGTCCCGAAAAACTACCGCATTTTGAAAATTTCCTAATACGTACCACTTCTATGTTTTTTGATTTCAAAAAACTACCATGTTGCACTGATGACTATGTTGGTTAACTTTAAGCGTGATTATGATAGCTCAGGTCCACTAGTCAGGTTGACCGTTGACCGGTTATGACAGGTGGGGCCCAAAATTTTAAAACGCAATCGCGTCCCTTCTATTTTTAAAAAGCAATCAGGTCCTTGTATTTTTTTTGAAAAAGCAATCGGGTCCTTGCATATTTTTAAAAATTAATCGAGTCCCTAAAAATAAAATAAAAAGCAACGGGGTCCCTACAAATAAATAGAAAACAATCGGGTCCCCACCGACGAGCTTGTCGCCGGAGTCGATGTGGTCGTCGGCCCGCCTTCAGCGTTGCGCTGGAGCAGTACGTAGCGATGTCGTCCCTACTACCCTACTGCATGTGGCGGAGCTCGAGGGCATTCCTCCTGCTACCGACCGTTGCACGTGGTGGAGCTCGAGGGCGTGCCCCTGCTACCAGTTGCTCCACACAGCGGAGCTCGAAGCCTTGTTGGGTGCATGCAGAGGAGCTCCAAGGCGGCTCTGGCTTGAAGGCGGAGCTCGAAGGCATGCGCCTTGGCCTTGTTGGTTGCGCTGGCATGTGCATGGTGCTCTTCGTGGTAGGCATGGCAGGCGGTGGCTAGAGGAAGGTGGAGGGGCGCGTGCTCACCCTGGAGCACGACCGGATATGGAAATACGGTGGAGCGGCCGGAGGGAGCTCGTCGCCGGTCCTCCTGCCAGCAGGAGCGGCTCCAGTCGGACGTCCGAGAATTTTGAGGATTTTATTTTCATGGGGATTTAGTGGAAATAACCGCACAGTTTAACAGAGTTAGTTTTTATGCCTCGTCAGTACCTAGTTTTTCGGAACCCTAACCCCAATTATGTTATGGTAGTTTTATGCTATTTACTCCAAAAAATCATAAGCTGCTTAGTATTGTTTTACACTCTTTTCCTGTGCACAATCTCGTAAATTGACATTTTGGCTCAAAACTGATAACCATGGCGTCTCAGGTTGTTTGTTCTTATAGATAATGATAAACGTCTAAATATAAATATATGTTTGAGAACATAAGAGGTTGTGCTCGCATAGTTATGGCAGAAACTCCCAAGAACCTTTCCTTGTTTTGAAAAACAGCTGGGTGTGCAATATTCACATAGACCAGAAAGCATAATTTTTTTCAAGGTTAGATAATTTTATTCATTGGAAACATTACACAGATGAAGTGTGGACGTATACACGCAGTGGCTGGAAATGGGTTATGTCAACCTTTGTCGAAGAGTGGGAGCCTGATTTGCTCGGGGGAAGTGCCATTCTCCTTACTCATTCTCGATTTTGAGTTGGTGGCGTTTTTGCTACTCTCTCAACTGATGGTTTTATTTTTGATCTACTTCGTAAAAGGATTTTCTCATCATCTTATAGCAGTTTGGTCATTTGACTCTGTTTCTAAAGCAATGTGAAAGCCTGTTTTGAGAAATGCCCTACTTTGTCTTGTATCTAAACAAATCTTGGGAAGGAAGTTGGTTTTAACCCTAGCAGCACATTGAATTATGGAGTTTATTTCTTGGAGATTCTTGACGATGAGTGTGCTTTATGTAGCTAGGAGTTGATTTTCATTTTCTTTGAATGGATATTTTGAATGAACTTAGCAAGAAATTATATCGCTTTTATGTTAACCTACGAGGGAAATTCCATCAGATTTTTTTGCACACAGCAAACAACATGATCTATAATAATAACGTTCATTGCTTTGCATTTTCAGTTTTCTTTCGGTGTTGCACGATCAATCTTGTGTCACCTATGTCAGGTTAGGAATTGCATATGAATAGAACATGAGAATATGAGAAGCTACTGAAATGCATATTTTGAATGTCGCCTGACATTGCTTGATATGTGAGAGTTCCAAACCAAAGGTCTTCAACAAGAAACCCGTAGTTGCTTCAAAAAACAAGCAGAAACCCGGAGTAAGGGTATCTCCAAGGCGGACCGTAAATCTCCCGTAACCGTTTAGACTGGGTTGTCTGGACAACGGAAGGCATTCAACGCCGACCTGTATTGGTCAGTGAAGGGGTCCGGATACGATTTCTCTTGCAAACTGGAGACAAATGCGGAGGAGGTTTGCGGGAGTCCGGACCGATCCGAAACCCGTTTTCTATCCTCCCTGGCCCACCAAAAACCTCCCCTCGCGCGTGCTCCCGCCAGCTGTCCGCATTCATGCTGTTGTAGAGCGTGCCGCTCAACATTGAAGACGGCTCAGGGCGGATTCGACCTCTCACTACCTCCGCCATTGAAGCGGCGTGCCGACCGAGGGCGCCGCCTGCGACGTGTCTCCGGTGTCCGTGCCTATTCAATGCCGGAGACACGTGACTGGACGGGACGGGACGGATATCTACCACGCCCGTTCAATGCCGTTGTCCGTCCATCTGCCGTCATTAAGCAGGCTCGCCGGCCGAGAAACCCACTCCGGCGCCACACATTGACGCACGAGGGCGCCTGACCTCACTGTAATCCGCTATATAAAGGAGGCCACACCCGGCTAACTCCACACCACAACACCAGTCCCTCCACATCCTCCTCCCTTGCACTTCATCCGACATGACCACCAGCGGGAAAGCACTGTGGGACAGTCTGTCACCGGAGATGAAGCACGCGATGACGCCCTTGCCGCCACCTGGCATAGCCTCCGTGCTAGGCGGATCGAGGCCGGCTTGCCGGCCAGCTCGCCTGAGGTCTCCGACGACGACGAAGACACCACAACGGAGGCGGGCTCCAACGACTCTGCTCCTGCTCCCGCGCCTCCTGTGCACGCCGGCTTCACCATGGAGTAGGCGCGGTCGCAGTTCAACGCTGCCATGGCGGAGGTGCAGCCTGCGCCGACGCCTTTGTCGGCGTTCCAGCAGGCGCATGCAGGAGGAACATCGGTACAACCTGTTCCTCCTGGAGCAGCACTGGCTGGCGGAGGGCTAGATCTACGGCGAGCGCGTGAGCGAGGAAGCCGTGGTGGCCATGGCCCGACAAACCTAAATTTCGTCGCGGAGCAGCTTGCCATCTATGATGTCGTCCGCGCTCAAGCCGCCGCTCGGCAGGAAGCGGCTGCCGTGGAGGCACAACTGTAGGTGATCACCGAGGAGAACATAGCCAGCTGTGCCTCCTACGCGCCGCCGACGAACCATCAGCCTGCCCGGTGGGACAAAGATAGCCAAGGCGCCACCATTTCCCTCGTAGACCTCACGTCCACCGGCAACGGACAAGGCGCGGACTCCTCCTAGTATGAGTAGGCCACGGGAGGCGACGATGCCTGGTATCCCATGTGGGTCGGGCCATCTCCCGTGTTCTACTCTTCCTCGTTGTAGACCGCACCTTCACTTCATCGGTCTTATCGCCGGTGCTCATGGAGATGGCGGAAGAAGGACGACACGGGTTTGGACGCCGGACGCCGCTGCCATATGATAGGTTTAGGGGATTTTTTTTGTTCGAAATGTAGATAAATCCGTCATGTTTGTACGAAATCCGCCCATGTTTGCATGAATTTCACCCGATTTGTTAAAAAAATAGCTTGAAATGTATGCGGCTAGCATCAGATGGCTGCCTCCCGCATCCATATCCGCGGACTAATCCCCTGTCCGTGGATAGATACGGGAGTTTTTTTGCGGGTTGCAGTTGGAGATACCCTAAAAGAATAGCCAAATGATATAACCATACTCCCACAACAATAATCAAGCTAGTGGCCACTTGCACTGGTGGTTGTTTGGGAAATTCAGATTCAGGTACGTGGTCTTCAGCCCAAGGCTCAAGATCAAGCAGATAAGAGTGGTTGGATGTTTGAATCAACCTCAACACTGAAGCACCCTAAGTAGGATTGCGGGTCATGAGCGCACGGACTTGTCCATGTTGATGGATCTGCCATGACGACATCTAAATTAACCAAATCATCTTTTTTTTCCTGGTAGTACATACACAGTATACAACACACAACTCGAGAGGGCACCTCTTGTATCCATGGGCATATGCACCAACTTTCCAAAAAATTGCACTTTAAGCACATTTTAAAAAGTCAAAAAATCAAAAAAAATCACGCATACATGTTTGCAAATGTGTGTGCGGCACAAAGTTTTGTGAAAAAAATATCTTTTTATTTTGTCTCCGTAAAAAAGACAAATTTCAGTGCTTCTAAATAGCGTTTCACGACATAAGTTTTTGTCTTTTTTGCACACGCCACAAAAAAAGTATTTTTCCGTGAAACTTTATGCACACACATAGAACATGAAGACGTATCTGTGCAACCATTTTCAGGCTTTTTAGCATTTAGAAATAGAGAAAATTTCACTACAGGTCCTCATACTCGTCGCGTTGGCCGCATTTCTCCCCGTATTTGCAAATACCCGAAATACAGTCCTACAACTTGTCTCAGGGGTCCATCTGCGGTCCAAAATACCATTTGCTCTATGTATCTGCTGATCTGGCTATTGACTGGTGCGTCCACGTGGGCTTTGACCGCCTCCTCACCACCGTACGCCCTGGGCCGCTCCGATTCGGGGAATGCGGGGGGGGGGGGGGTTGCAAAATCGCCGAATTTACGTTGTCCCCCCGCCTGGTTGGACCGTGCGTCACCTGGGCCGCCGCACCTGGTCGGACCGAGCGCAGCACACCAGGTCGGGGCCAACCGCACCGCACCTCTCCATACCCACTGCACCTCTCCCCTCTCCTCTCCCGTCTCGAACCCTAGTCACCGTCGCCGCCTCCGCTGCCGTCGCCGCAGCCACCACCGCCTGGATCTGCTGCCACCTCTCGCTGACGACATGTCATCTCGGAGATCCTCCCGCTCCGGTCTGCGTGGCCGCTCTGTTGACGTGCCATTGGTGGGATGCCCCGATTATGCCGAACCTGTCAAGTGCTACCGCTCTAGCACCAATGAGCACGATAATTGGGTTTTCTATAAGTGCACCCACGACAATGTAAGCTTCAGTCCTTCTCTATTCGATTCATGAATCTGCCATGTTCAGTAGCCATGCTGTGCTCAGTACCCATGATGGGTTAACTAGTTGTGATGTGCTTAGAAGTTAATATGTTAACTAAATGTTCAGTAGCCATGATGTGCTTAGACTGAATTTTAGTAGTTAACTGCCCTGGTTAACTGAATTTTAGACAGGTTCAGACACTCTATATAGATAATTTTAGTAGTTAACTGAACATTTAGACAGGTTCAGACACTAAAAGTTCAGACATTTCCACAACAAATACAGAGAGTACTTGCCTGGTTAACTGAATTTTAGTAGTTAACTAGACATTTTTTCATGTGAACTGGACTTTTTCAGTCATTTTCACACATTGCATTGCTTTGGTGGTAGGTCACCTGTGATTTCTGGCGTTGGGAGATGGAATATGTGCAGCATCTGGTTGAAACTAGGGTTCTTGTTGGTAATGCTGCTGTAGATGCAATTGGTGTAGCTGAGGACAGGAGGGAAGAGCTTGAGAGGAAGAGGACTGAGTGGATGGCAGGAAGAAAATTAGCTGGAAGGGCCTTGGATGGAAGAGGCATTGCAGGCAGGGTGAGTTTTGACAGCCCTAGTGAGAAAAACCTTGCTACCAAGCAGCAAGTTGCTATGCTTCTTGTATTAGGTAGAGAGATCCTGCTAGTGCTAAAGCTTCTTATGACCAGTGTTGTGGTGCTTTGTGTGATGTCTTTCATCTTCATTGTGAAGAAGTGAGATGTTGATAAATTAGTGGGTGCCTTAGCTGAATATGTATCTATGGTTGTAATGGATATGATGTTATTTTGGCTGTATGGTTGTAATGGATATGTATCTATCAAGTAATATGAAGGCTTCAGTGTCAATGTTGAATCTTCCAATTTGTTGTCAATATTCAGTTAACTTTGTCTTTTCTGAGCCGAACTTAACTGGAAAATATTAGTTAACTATGTCTTCTCTGAGCTCTCTGAGCTGAACTTTGTCTTTGTCTTTTCTGAGCCAACATGTATTACAATATAGCCAAAATTTTATGTTTAAGATGTTGATAAATCATTATATGGAGAACAAATCATTTAACTGAACTTAACTGAAAAAAGATTTAGTTAAATGAGCTTGATTGATATGGCCAAAATGTAACTGAACTTAACTGAACAAAGATTCGGTTAACTTAAATGAAGTTACACCCATGCACACTGGCACCCTACAACTTGCATTGTACGTTTTCCTTTGATCCACAACCACCAGATCCACCTTTGCTTCCTCCCCAGCCACAAGTATCTCTCTTCTCTGTTCTTCCACCACCAGATCCATCACTACTCGTTCCCCTTCTTCTCTTCTTCCTCCAGCATCAACCATGGTATCGTGGGATGATCTCCCTAGCTCTTTTGGAGACGACTCGGTTACCAACAAGGTTGGTCATCTCCTCCTCATCTCCTACTAGGGTCATCTCCTCCTCATCTCCTACTAGGGTTACCAACAACTAGGGTTTTCTTTCTTCATTCTGAATCCAATCTGAATTTGTTTGAGGCTCCTGCCACAATCTTCTGTGAGGAATGGAGAGGCCTGGCCACAAATTTGCCTTGTTTTACATATCAGCATGGAACTTTGTGTGAGAAGGTTGTGGCATTTGAATCAGTGATACTGCAGGAGGTTCCTAACCTGTGCCCAGAAGGTTAGTACAAATTCATTCACACTATCAAAAGTTAGAAAGCTTAAATTTTAGTTATTTTTCAGTAGTCAATGTATGCCATTATGCTATGTGTTAAAGTGTTGTGTAGTTAACTGAATTTTTTGAGTAGTTAACTGAATTTCTTGATTTTAACTGAATTACTTGATTATTAACTAAATTTATGTTTGTCTTAAATTCATAGGAAGTACCTAGCTGCAACTATGTGGAGTGGGTTGACCCTGAGTGGCCTGATGCTATGAAGATGGGCCTAGCTAGGATATGGAGCATGTATGAAGAGGAGACAAAACAGAATCTGAGACAAAATGTTTTGAATGCTGAGGAAAACTTGAAGATTATGGAAGAGAATAAGTTGGAAAAAGAGCTTAGCAATTTCAAACTTGATTTTGCTAATATGGTGGCTGAGAAGGAGCAGGCAATTAGCCAATTAGGCAACACACAAATTGCTATGGCTGATCTTATGGAAGAGCTTGAGAAGAGGAAGATGAATGACAAAACAATAACAAGCATTCATCAGGTCTTCAGGCTAATGCAGAAAAAGAGAGAGATCAAGTGACGCAGGAGAGGGACCAAGTCATTGGAGAGAGGGAGAATTAAAGCAAGAGAAGAGAAAGCTTGAATACATGATTGGTGACTTGTTCAAACACAAAGAGGACACCAAGGAGAAGATAAGGAAGCTTAAGGGGATGCTGGATGATTTTGATTGAGAAGATGTTGTACTACATGCTGAATGATTTAACTAATTTCATGTTGTACTGATGTTGTACTAGATGCTTAATGAATTTGATTGAACTGATGTTGTACTAGATGCTCAATTTCCAGTTGATGGTTTTGGTATTCAAGTGAATTTATTTATGCAACAGCTAACCACATATGCATAGATAACAAATTTCCAGTTGGAGATGACTAACTAAATATTGAATGACATAGATAATAACTGCAAAATTCATTTAGTTGATGTTTATTTGGTGTTGACAAAAGACAGAAATGCTTAACTGAAATTTGACAACATTCAGTTAAACATCAACACTCAGTTAGCTGACAACATTCAACATACCTAACAATGACAGCAACACTGAAACAATTGCTGAACATAGTAACTGACAACAACTAAGATGACAGCAACAATGACAACAACAGTTGCTCAACATAGTAACTGACAACTGAAGATGCATTTCATAGTACTTGTCCACAAATATAAAGTTCAGCAGTAGCCATAACATCACATTACCAAAAGAAGACCAGCAGACAGTAATAGTTAACTTATGTGCTCACATTATACAAGCACACCTAACCAAACATCTCTACTTATAACTTATATGCTGAAAATAGTATACTTCCAGCATACCTAACTAACCACTTCTTCACTTCTTCAGCCCACATTTTAGTTGTTGATCTTCTTCAGGCACTCTGACCGGCGAACCCAGTGCACCTTCTTCAGGCATCTTCCTCTTTCTTCTTGTTCTCTGCCACCTCTGCATGTGCTTCAAGTGCCAAGACCACCTCCACCTCCTGCTTGACCATGACTGCAACCTTTGCCAACCTCCTTCTTCTTGTTATTCTCTGCCACCTCTGGAAGCAGGTCGACGTCGTGGGCGCTTCTTATCACCCTCCTTCGCGTCGAGGACTGGCTCCACCATCTGGACCTTCGGCTCCTCCGCCTCCTCTGGCTCCCCCGTCTCATCGTCAGAGATGACAACCACCGATATGTCCGGCTCGCCAGTCGACCAAGACGAGTCGGCGGCATAGCCAGAGTCGTCGTCGGAGCCAGAGTCATACTCTGAGTCCGATGAGATGTAATCGGAGACGCCGTCGCGCCCGAGGAGATCGGGCTGGTAGTATCCCAGTAGGCCGTGTTGACAGGCGCGGGGACGGCATAGGTCGACTTGTGGACGCGTCCGCTCGCTGAGACAACGCGTACGATCCGGCTACCGCGGCGCGGTGGCGGACCGGTACATCCACCACCGGGCTCGCTGGCTCGGGTCGTTCGGAGCGCATCTCTTCCATCGCAAAGCGGAGGACGAGCGCAGGATGGATACCAAGCGGTCGATGCATGCGCGGTCCAGCTCGTCGTCAGTCATCACCTTGAGGAGGCCACACGCATGGTGACGCAGCATGGCAATGCTCGGGAACCACTTCCCGATCTCCGTCAGGTCCGCGTGCATCGCCTTGTCGTCGTCGGCGAGGTCATCAATAACCCTCTGCTAGGCGGGGCTGTTCCTCCATGCGGCGGCGGCAAGGGTTTCTTGACTGAGCGAGAAGAAATCGAGGCGACGTGGGTGGACTGTGGCCAGTGGGGAGTGGGGAGCGGCGGGTGGGTGGGCTTAAAGACAAGGGGAGAACCAAAGGCATGGCAGACAACACAGTGCACGATCACCATACATAATGTGCAACGAACGCTGGACCTGAGGGCCACCACGAAATAATAAGGGGTGTGTTAAGTAGCATTTGATCAGACTACTAGTACTATCCCACTGGCATTGCACGCATCTCTTCATACCAACAGGCCTGGGTTCGAGCCCTAGGCCAACCATTTTTTGTTTTTTCGAATCAAAAATTCATTTTCACTATATGTTAGTACTAAAACCTAGTTACATTTAGGCCAACCATTTTTTATCTTTTTTCAATCAAAAATTAATTTTCATTACAAGTTAGTGTACTACACTGGGATGAGTACTAACTTGCATAAATTTCAGTCAAAACATTCAGCTGAGATGAGTACTAACTTGCATAAATTTTAGTCAAAAATGCAGTTAACTAAATGAGCCAATGATTGAACTACATTTCAATACTTCAAACACTGAATAGCTGGTACATTTGAACAGTTTCAAGCACCCAGATTGAAGTTTTTGACAAAAAATCAGATGACTGCAAGTGCAACAACACTGATTCATCTAAACTCATCAAACATATTGACCCTTTTCTGCTTCTTGGGCACATGTCCACTTGGCCCTGCTTGCTTCTTCTCCTCCAGCTCTTCTTCTCTTGGCCTCTTCTTGCTGTTTCTCTTTGCTTCTTGATCTTCCTTCCTCTTCAGTGCTGCCTCTGCTCTATTTGCTTCTTATTCTTCTTTTCTCTTAAGTGCTGCCTCCTCTCTTCTTCTGTTCTTCTTTTCTCTTAAGTTGCCTATGCTTTAGCTGCAATTGCTTCAATTTGTTGCTTACTCTCTGTTGGAATGCAGATTTCCTTGCTGCTGTTGCTTGCTGCTTTGCTGCTATTTCCTCAGACTTCTTGTCTTTTGCTGCTCTTCTTCTTCTTGCTGCCTTCTCTACTTTCCTGAGAGCAATTTCTTGCCTTTTTGCTTCTACCTCCTCTGCTATTTTCTCTGCCAACTCATTCATGGCCTCCTAGTGCTGCATCTTTTCTGGCTGACATCTGCCTTTCTTTGTCCTTCTTCATCTTCAACAGTTTCATGGTCAGGCTCCCATCAGTTGTAGCTGTTGTTGTATGTGTTGTAGCTTGAGAATTAGCTGCCATAGAGATAAATGCTGAATCTGCACAGTGGTTTCATTGTAATCTCTAAGCACTGGTCTAGCTTGCTGCATCCTGTGAAGCATTGTACATCCAAAGTCCTGCACTTATTTCAAAGACAAGAGGTGGACACAACTGATAAGCATCCTTAGCATCCTATGAAGCATTCTACATTAATTGATTGGACACAACTGATAAGAAGTGGACAAAAGATCTGACACTTGCCTGAAATACAACTGGTGTATCATATTCTTCATCTTCTTGAGCAGCATGGACCTCCTCCTGTGTGAGTTGGCCATCATCTTGTGTTACATTGACCTCCTGAATTGTGGTACTTGGGCATCATCTTCTGCTAGATTAACCTCATCCTGTGTTAGTTGGCCACCATCTTGTGTTAGATTGACTTCCTGCTGTGGGAGTTGGCCTTCTTCTTGAGCAACATGTGGTACTTGTCAGCAGCTTGTTGGTCATCATCTGACACATCATCAGGTATAGCCCTTGGCCCCCTTCTCACTTGTTTCTTTGGCAAAATGCCAGCCCTTTCTCACATTGCATCCTTTGATATTATGGCCCTGTTCATGGCAGTAGGAGCATGCTATTTTAACTCCATGTCTAGTCATTACCTTGGTTCCATCTTTGTTTTCAATCTCATAAGGACTACTTTCTCCTACTCTTGTTTGAAGGACTCCCTACTTTTTTTCATAGACAGTGGCTTGATTTCACACCCATTCATCTTCTCCCACTCTCTCCTATCTCTGCAAGGCTTGATAATGGGGGTATGCTAGCTTGAATGCCTCAATACTGTAGCAGGAGTGCACCAAAGTCTCAGGGTCAATTATTTTCATGTCTGCAGCATGCAATTGCATGGTGACATGGAACTCCACTAATATCACACTCTTGCATGTACAAATCTCTTCCTTGATGTCAATAATGTATGTCATGTTCTTTTTGTCAACCTGGAAAATGCCATCACCAGCCCTTGAAACCATGCATGTAGCTGACAGCTCAATATTCTTTTCAACTATTTTCCTTATTTTTGGGCATATAGAGCCATGCCAGTTCTCTGCCTCCTTTCTCTATTGTAGAATCTGACCATGATCTTGTCAACCATTGATCTGATCAGCATCTCCCTAGCCTCAAGGATATATTTGTTGAAAACATCTCAGTTGTTGTTCAGAAGGATATCACACTTAGGCAAATTCTTTGGAAACCCCTGACCCAAGTGTTTGGTGGTAGTTGCTCAAGCCATGTGTAGGCTTCCAAGCTCATGGCCTTTAGTTCCTCCATGTTTGCAGCCCACAGTTCAGGTGTTGTGCTCCTTGCACACTTCCATAACTGGTTCTTCAGTACATCTCCTTTGTGTGTCTGCTGAAAATTGCCATATATGCCTGACACAATGTCTGTGCTCTGAATCAGGAAAATGCTGCCTCACTTCCTTGATCAGCCCCTTTTGCTTGTCTGACATAATAGTCCATGGCTCTGTATTGAGTATTCCCAAGTCACTCTTCAGGTTTGACAAAAACCATTTCCATGTATCAATGTTCTCTACCTCCACAACTGCAAATGCCAGAGGGTAAATGCAGTCATTGGGATCCATCCCAATAGCACACAGCATAACACTCCATACTTGCTCTTCAGGTGACATCCATCTAAACATATGACAGGCCAGGACTTGCATGAAACCCCTTTTGCAGGCATCCAGAGAGAAATAGCAACTTCCAAATAATCATTGACACCCACATAGAAAGAGCTACCTGGGTTTGATGTTCTAACTTCTTATGCATAATCCCACATGCTGCTGTACTGCTCTAACTCATCCCCTTCAAGGACCTTCTTCACTAGTCTCTTAGCCCTTCTAAAGTTTGCTCCTTGTAGCTGTCATGTTCCAGTCCTTCTGAACCACCCTAGCAAAAATTTTCATGTTCATGTTTTCATCTACTCTGAAAGAATCAATATATTTTCCTGCCATGAATGGAGCAGTGAACGACTTCACAGAACCATTTCTTTATGCAAGTATGCTTTGGGTTATATTTCTTGACCATCAAGCATTTTGTTCTGCAATCAAATGATGCAAACAAAGACCAAGGGCAACCTTCTTCACAAATGGCTTGCAGTCTTTTCCTATAATTTCTGGGGCACTTAATGTCAACCCTTTCCATACAGCTGTACTCTTTGATACCTTTCCTCAGTAATTCAACACTTGCAAATGTCTGTCCCACTTGGAACTCTGGTTTAGACAGGTCTTCTTCTTTGAAACATTTGAAATTGAGCTTAACCTTATCTTCATCAGAAGAAGGCAAACACAGGTCCAGATCTTCAACTGGATCATCAGGTTCTTCTTGGACTGCTAAACCTTTACCTTTATCACAATCAACATTTCTGTCAAACAAGTCATCATCATCTTGCAGATCAATATCTAAATCAACAAGTTGTGGATTGAAATCTTCATCAGAATCATGAATTGCTGAAGATCTCATTGCTGAATCACCAATTCCATCTTCTGCATCCATGTTTAAAACCTTACAGGTTTTCCTTCTACCCATGGACTCAAATTGAAATGTATGAATATATTCTCCTGGCTGAGGAGGACCTGGTATGTACTCCTCTTATTCTGACTCTTCCTCACTTTCTGCATCATACAATTGATCTTGCTCAGCCTGCTCCTGTAACACTTGCACTTGATCAACATTTTCCTCTTACACTTGGTCAGAATGATCCTCTTGCACTAGCAATTGATGTGACTGCTCCTCTTGCACTTGCTCCTTCTTAGGCCTCAGGCCACTGAATTTGGCTTAAGGAGGATCCTCATCATCAGAATGAACTGTAATAGGGGAAATATATGACCTCATATTGTCATCATGATCAAGAAATATCTGCTGGAAATGGTTCCCATTGAGAACACAATCCTTCATGTTTTCTGTCATTGTGTTGTCCCCTAACTTAATTTCTCTTAAGACATTCTTATACACTGTCAGTCCAGGAACACACCAGTAAGCCCTTATCCCACCCTCAAACTCATACCCAATTTCCTCCACCAGACTGGCAACAACTGTAGGTGTCCAATTATCTACATCATAGTTGTCATACCAAATGGAGTGGCCCTTATGATAACCCCTATGCTTGCCTACACATGGGAAATAGCCACCATGTATGACCTCAACAGAGAAGTGGTTGCTTAGGGGGCCTGCAAAACAAAATGAAATGACAAAATGTCCAGACATACAATAATAACATAGGGGAAGAGACAATGCAACTACACGGTGACACAACCATGCTATTTGAGAGCATCTGAGCTAGGAAATTGACACAATGTAACTGCACCAGTCTAACAAAACTATCAGTGTTCAGACAAAAAAATGTTCAGATAGTAATAACAAAACTATCAATGTTCAGACAAAAATGTTTAGCCACTTGAAGACATGACCCAACCTAACCAAAATTACATGTTCAACTATGTATTTGAAAGCATCTTTGCTACAAATGGCTCAGTGTAACTACACCAATCTAACCAAAATGTCAATTTTCAGACAGGTTCAGAAATAGATAATTTAGACAGGTTCAGACACTGAAAGTTCAGACATTTCCACAACAAAATGATGGAATTCATGGCATATCAAGTAACAAATGTATGACCTTTCACATCCAAAAGCCTGTTCTTTTAGGGGATCTGGCAAACAAACAGTCATCTCATTAACAAAACAACATATGTTTGACGCATGTAACCTAATTTAAGCTAACATATACAGCCAAAAAACAGGGCATACCCTTTGCCTAACAATTCGAGCAATCAAAACCTTAATCACCTCTGTACAATCATAGTTCATCTACAAAGAACCTACCGAAAGGCCTCATGAAACCCTAATTTGGATCTGCCACTAACTTCACCATCCACGACTAAAACCCTACCATGCGCACCCCATCCCTGACAAAAAAGAGGGTCAAGAACCCTAAACCCTATCCCGTATGCGCAATTGAGTAGGACACGCACTCTTCCCGGAGCTAAAATGGACAGATCGGGCAGAGAAGGTGGTGACGACGGCGACGTACCATACATTGGCGGCGAGGCATGATCCTGATGACGGGAGGGAGCGAGAGGGACGTCACACAGTCCCCTACCAAACGAAGCAGTCGGCGGCGGCTCGGCGTCCGACGACGAGCTCATTGCGGGCGTCGCCAAAGACCGCCAGGCCCGGCGAGGCACCTCGGCAGTGACAACAAAGCAGGGGAGGAGCGGAGCAGAGCAGGGGAGCGGAGCGACTCAGTCTGGTCGGGTCCGACCAGGTGGATGGATCAGTCTGACCAGGTGGGTAATGCTTTATTCCCTGGCGACCGACCAGGTGACACGCGGTCCAACCAGACGGGGGGAACAATGTAAATTCAGCGATTTTGCAACCCCCCCCCCCGCATTTCCCCGAATCGAGCGACCCAGGGCGTACGGTAGTGAGGTGGCGGTCAAAGCCCGCGTGGACGCACCAGTCAATAGCCAGATCAACAGATACGTAGAGCAAACGGTATTTTGGACCATAGATGAACCGCTGAGACAAGTTGTAGGACTGCATTTCGGGTATTTGCAAGTACGGGGAGAAATGTGGCTAAAGCGACGAGTATGAGGACTTGCAGTGTTGGGGATATTACTACTGGACGTAAACCGGCCAGGAGTGGCCGGGTTAACTCTATGAAGATTAGAAGCCCATGAAGACCAAGGATGGTGGCGCTTTACGAAGACCCAAGGCCCAAAGGCGGGTTAAGGCCTGTAGATGTAAACCGGCATTATCATGTAACTTGTATTGTAAGATAGGAGAGATAGAGACCAAGTTGGACACGTTGATGATCCAGCCTCGGGACTCTGCAAACCGACGCCCGTCGACCTATGTATATAAAGGGACGACCCGACGGCGGTTTAGGGACAACACACAACGACAACTCGAGAGCCAGGCAAAGCGGATTCGCTCCCTGGTCATCGAAACCCCAGCAATCCCATCACAACCAGACATAGGCTTTTACCTTCATCGTAAGGGGCCGAACTACTATAAAACTCTCGTGTCCCTTGTCCGGTTTAACCCCTTTAAGTTAACCTGTAGCGATGGCTCCACGACTAAGTCCTTTTATGAGGACATATGCCGTGACAAAACCATGACAGTTGGCGCCCACTGTGGGGCTATCGCACGATGGTTTCGAGTTCTTGAAGTGCAGCTTCGAAGGGCTCAAGGGATACGCTGTGGGCCGGATGACTAAAAGTCGTCGCGGCAGGCTCTACATCGACGACGCAGGATGGGGTCCCGAGGCCGGTTCAATTGAATACGGGTACCGGGTCCCCTTTGGTGGGATTCACGTCTTCATCGGCAAGATCGCCGAACCGGGCTCTGAGCTGGACACCTGCACCGACATCATTGAGACGGCTCAGCGTGCAAGCCCGGCCCAGGTTCAGCCCGCAGCAAGGCATGTTTTCGTAGGTGTCATCCATGGAGCGGAATATGAGGATGGACCGGCATCTGATGGAGAAACCGTTATCTGTTCCGACGACGAGTCTTCAACCGGAGAGACCGAGTCCCTGTACCAACTACAGGATGGCCGGATTAGTGGAGGTTCCGATGGCAACAGTATTCCGGACCCCCTCGATTTGCGAAGCCGGGTCGCGGTCTTCATGGCCGGTACACACCCAGCGCAACACTCTTCTACCGCCGCGGCAATGATCTCCGGTTCAGCAACAGCAACGCCGGCGGGAGCAGGGGGCTTTGCACCGCCTCCGGCTCAGGTTTTGTCTGATCAGTTCAACACTTTAGCAACGTTACTAGCAGCGGAGGTGGACGCGGCAAACCGGGATTAGCACAACGCGGAGATTGCAAAGGTGAAGGATCAGATAACTCAAGCTAAAGCGGACCTGACAACAGAAAACGCCAGGATGGCTGCAGAGCGGGCCGGATTGGAGGCTCAGGCGTACCGGCTTATGCTGGATCGGAGCGCGTCGGATGATGTCATGAGAAGAAGATACCAATAGCGCCTTCCGTCAGCCTTGGAGGCAAGGAACCTCTTCAACACGCCCAGAGCGGGAATGAGTAACCAGCCAGTGGTAAACTGGACTGAGGCACCGGTAACAGGAGCACCGGTTCAGACGCGCATGATGGACCCGCCTCGTCAGAACAACATTGTGCCACAACGCGTTCCGACGCCCCCGGGGCATTACTCCAACCCGTTGGATAACATTATGGCCGCCGCTTCACGATTGGCAGCTCTCCCGATCGAAGGAAAGTCATCGGTGGCGGTTGAGACATGACGGGCGAGGGAACTCCTCCAAACGGCTTTAACCCACCAGCGGGCTTATTCGCATAGTCGTGAGAGGATCCATTCCACCCCCCGTCCAAGCCGGAGCTACAACAGGCATATTGATGAACCGGCTGTGTCAAGCAGTGCGCGTCACCGTAACCCGGCAGGTGGTGGTGCTAATGCACAAGATGTGGTGGATCATGGCCGAGCACGTCGAGAGGCCGAGTTAGCAGCTCAGCACGCAGCTCGTCAGCCTACTCCGGTTCGTCCGACCACCTCAATGGAGCCAGGTGTGGTCTTCAGTTCTTTGGGGGTGCCATGCCTCACCCTGGCCTTGCATAATGTACGACTGCCCAAGGATTTTAAAGGCCCTCGCAAGGTGCCCAATTACACTGCCGATTTACCCCCTGAATCATGGGTTGAGAGTTATGAGATGGCAATGGAGATGCTGGATGTGGATGAAGCGGTGTGTGCTAAGTATTTCACCATGATGTTGGAAGGAACGACCCGTACCTGGTTAAAGAGTCTACCAGCTAATTCCATTGCGTCATGGGCCGAGTTAAAGAGCCGGTTTATCCAGAATTTCAAGGATACATGTAAGCAGCCCATGTCAATTGTGGACCTAGCCGCTTGTGTTCAAGAGGATGGGGAATCTACGACCCATTGGGTGAAGCGAGTCTCAGCTATTTTGAATTCATCAGACCGCATCAATGCAGATACATCAATTTTGACGTTGGAGGGCAACTACCGGTTCATGCCATTAAAACTGAAGTTGGGAAGGCTCAAACGTCACTGTAATGACATGTCAACGCTTATCGCCGCTTTGGTTAAATACGCCGATTCAGATAGTACCAAGGACCCTGATTCTGAAGAGGACAAACCAGGGAAAGGGAAAAAGAACGACAGTGCCAAGGGGCAGTAGCATAACCCGACAGGTCATGGGAACAATGGTAAGCGCAAAGCGGACAATAGCCTGGATTTTGTGGCTAACACCAACGCTCGGGATAACGGTCAGCATCATAAGGGTAAACCACCCCAGAGGGGTGGATGGTTAGGCCCCAATCTGGAGCGCCTACTAAATCAACCTTGTCCAAAGCACGGATCGAAGGAGAAGCCAGCTTCGCTTCTTTGGAAGGATTGTTTCATCATGCGGGAGTTCAAAAATTCCAATATGTTTCAATACGACAATGGCCCGCCTGGCGGTTCAGGAGGTGGTTTTCATGGGCCGAGTTACGGAGGCAGCAGCTCCGGTTCAGGATTGCAAGGTAATCAAGCTGGACACAGTAATCAAGGTAACCAGGGCAATCACGGAGGTTATAACCATCAGGGGAATCAGCAGCAGCAGTCGGGTTACCAGAGCAATCCAAAGCAATTGAATAGTGGGCAGTATCATGTTTTTACCACTAGCTTGTGTAAGCGCGATCAAAAGCTTCACAAGAGGGCCATGAACTCCGTTGAACCGGCGGTGCCTCAGTATTTGTGCTGGTCTGAACAACCCATTTTATGGAGTTGAGAAGATCATCCGCCCCAGGATGATAATCCGGGTCATCTGGCCTTAGTAGTGGCACCTCAAGTCGAGGGCTACAAGTTCACCAAAGTGCTTATGGATGGAGGGAGCAGTATCAATATCCTTTACTATGATACCTTCCGTCGCATGGGGCTGACAGACAAGAGTCTTAAACCGTCGAACACCATCTTTCATGGAGTGGTGCCTGGTAAATCGGCATACCCAGTTGGCAAGATAGCCCTAGAGGTGGATTTTGGAGACGATCATGATTCAAGATCAGAAACTTTGACTTTTGAAGTGGTGAAAATCAAGAGCCCATATCATGCCCTGTTCGGAAGGCCGGCTTATGCTAAGTTCATGGCGAGGCCGTGTTATGTTTATCTGCAGCTTAAGATGTCGGGTCATAAGGGGACCATCACGGTACATGGAAGTAGGAAGATTGCTTTAGAATGTGAGGAAGGGGATGCGGCTTATGCTGAGTCGGTTTGTGCCACCGAGGAGCTGAAATTTTATAAGGACAATGTTGATCCGGCAGATATGACTTCTCTGAAGAAGCCAACTACAAAGCATGATCCGGTGCTGAAATTTAAATCGGCTGCAGACACTAAAGCGGTTGATTTTGTTCCTGGCGATTCATCTCAGTAGTTCAGCATTAGCGCTAACCTATATCCGAAATAGGAAAGCGCGCTCATCGAGTTCATCCGTGAGAACCGGGACATCTTTGCATCGAAGCCTTCTGACATGCCAGGTGTACCGAGGGAACTCGCTGAGCACACCCTTAATATAGATCCTAAGTTCAAACCGGTCAGGCAGTTTCTCCGCCGCTTCAACGAAGAGAGGCGTAAGGATATTGGTGAGGAGGTAGCCCGGCTTTTTGCAGCAGGGTTTATTGTGGAGGTCTTTCACCCTGAGTGGCTAGCTAATCCGGTGCTGGTGCTTAAGAAAAATGGCACTTGGCATATGTGTGTGGATTACATAGATTTGAACAAGGCCTGTCCAGCTGATCCCTTTGCTCTCCCGCATATTGATCAGATTATTGATGCTACGGCGGGTTGTGACCATTTGTGTTTTCTGGATGCTTATTCTGGTTATCATTAGATTAAAATGGCAGTTAAGGACCAGGAGAAGACAACCTTCATAACTGTCACAGCCCTAGCTCAGCCCCTGTTGTCCTTGCTTGATCTTGTTGCATCATGTTTAAATTTTATTGAAAGTTGAATTGGGGAAAGTGGAAAGCCTCAGAAGTCTTTTACAAAAATGATCAACATTAAAAATTGTTTCAAATGAGCCCAACAAAATGTTCCTGCTAACCTATGAAAATATTGGCAAGAGCTATAACTCAAACCAATATTTTTGGAATCACAGAAATAATTATTCTTGGGCATTTGAATTAAATCACTAGCTATTTGATTTGGGTTTATATTTACTATAAAATAGATATAAGCCCAATAATTTTGAAAATTTGCATGTGGCTCTGAACTAGTTTCCTAAGTCCACATAACAATTTTCAGAAGCATAAAAATTGGTTTGTTTGAAAACCAAACTCAAAACAAACTTCAAAAAAATAGAAAACAGAACAAACCGAAAATAGAAAAGGCAGAGCACTTACCTGGCCTTACCTGTGGCCCAGCAAGCCGGCCCAGCCCAGCTGGCCCCTGCCAGTCATCCCTATCCTCTGCCAGTAGACAGAGGCGGGACAACACACGCACGCGCGAGGCGCCACGCCTCCTCCTGCTTGCTGCCGAGCCCCTGGACGCGTGGGTGAATGCCCCGACGTCGTCCCGAACCGCTCGACCCCTCTCACTCTCCCTCGAGCTCTCTCCTCTCCCCTGGTGCTCCCTCTCTCGTTTGCCCGAGCGCGCCCGCCGCCGCCGCTTGCTGCCACCGCCCTCTTCGGCCACCCCTAGCTCCACCGCCACGTCCAGCAGCACCGCCCTGGACCAGAGCTTCTCCAAGTCGAAGACCCCGAGCGCGGGAGCAGCCCATCGTCGCCATCGAGCTCATCTTCGTCCTCTGCACCGACAGCCGTCGTCTTCGATTCGCAGCAACCCGACCGCGCCCGATCTCGCCGACGACGCCATTGGACGCGCTGTGAGCACCCGCGTCGTCTCCCCCTTCTCCCCTGGTCGCACTCGCCCTCTAGGCCATAGCCCCGCCATGACCGAAAGCTTGCTCGCCGCCATCCATGTCGCTGCCATGGTGAGAGCCCACGCACGTCGCATCCGAGGACGCTATCCTCCTCAGCACACTCCCAGGAGCCCAGAACTGCCCTCCGTTCGACCTCGCATGCACCGTAGCATCTTAGACGTTGAGCCCGTACTCCGGCCGCCGCCGTGGGCTCGTCTTCGACGAGATAGGCCACCCCAGCCACTGTCGCTCGCCCAGTTGGATGCGGCGCACCTTCAGCTATCCGTAGACGCAAACCACGCGCAAAACCAAGCCCCGTAGCTGTTTTTCCGGCGAGTTTCCGCCGCAGTTGAGGTCGCCGCCGGCCGAACTCCGGCGGGCTGACGTGGTCGCTTAGTTAGGCGCTAATCACCACTAATCCGTCTCTAACAGACACTGACAGGCGGGCCCGCAGCGGGTCAAATCCCAGTCAACACGGGATTAACTCCCAGTTAACAGTGAGACAATGACATGTGGGACCCGGTCGTCAGGTTTGACCTGGTCAGCGTCAGTTGACTCGCTGACGTCATGCTTGCACAATGCTGACACTATAAATCATTTTCTGGATTTAAGTTTATTCAGGAAATTCCAGAAAATGCCCAAAACTTCTAAAAATCATAGAAAATTATCTATAACTCCAAATGAAATATTTATATATGAAAAATTATCAGAAAAATTCAAGGAATCCATATGTACCATTTTCATGCATGTTTGAACAATGTTTGTCCTCTGTTTTGGACAAAACAAATAAAGGGCATTTAAATAATCATATATGGAGTTGGAATTTGAATCATGTATTCAAACCAACTTCATTTAAATCATAGCTAGATGCATTAGCTCAAATCACAGCATATTGCCATGTCATGATCATGCATCATATTGTGCATTGCATTGATTATATTCTTTCTGTGTTTGCCGGTGATTGTTCCCCCCGATAGACGTGCTTCCGACGATGAGTTCGATGACACCGATGAAGAGCTATAATATCTTCAGAAGTGCCAGGCAAGCAAACCCCCTTGTTCATTTCGATACAATCCCACTCTCTCGCTCCTGCTCTCCTTTATTGCATTAGGACAACAACATTTCAACTGTTGCATGCTGCGATAGTTGAACCCCTTTCCTCTGCATGACCTGTCATTGCCACAGTAAATAGATGAAACCCACTAGCATGAGTAGGAGTTGTTTGAGCCCTGATGTGCCTACTCATTCATGCTTGTTGTCATGCCTGCTACTGCTTAGAGTTGAGTCAGGTATGATTCATCGGGAATGAATTGGAATGGTGATGAACATGTCCTACTGTGTGTGAGCTAAGTGTGTGAACACGATTTGGTAAAGGTAGCGGTGAGAGGCCATGTAGGAGTACATGGTGGGTTGTCTCATTGCAGCCATCCTCAGGAACTGAGTTCTGTGTTTGTGATCCATGAACAGTTACTACCACACATTGGGTTCCGGTAACTCGGCCCCTCTCGGCTTATTAATCAACTCGATCTCTGTCCAGGAGTTGCAACTAGTTTCTGGTGTTTGTAGGTAGTGTTAGTAGTCTACCAAGTGGCACCCGGTACAGGTGGGCTTGGGACAGACTAGGCACAGTGGCACGGTGTACCAAGTGGCACCCGGATGGTGGGCTTGGGAACCCTGCACACATCGTTTGGGGCCGTGAGCGACACCCCGGCCAGATCTCCTTGCGGATGGAACCCGAATAGGCGATAAACCTGGACTAGAGACTTGTTGGTTAGTCAGGTCGTGGCCAACTCCCTCGCCCGGCTTCCACTTGAAGGTTGCCGAGGTACATGACGTGTACATGGCGATAATTGGCGAGAGCGTGTGTGAAGAAGTACACCCCTGCAGGGTTATCATTATCTATTCGAATAGCCGGATTCCTCGGATATGGAAACTTGGACCCCTTGCATAGTTCATAGACAAGTGAAAGTGGATACTCTAAAACTCACAAGATAAGCGTGAGTGCTATGGATGGCGTTCTCGCAGGGAGACGGGAGCGGATCCATAGTGGTGTATTGGTATGGTGAATTTGTGGACTCGTGTGCGCCACCTCAAAAGAGTTACTTGCAGTCGTAGTTCAGGTTAGCCACTGAGTCAAAGCTGGCTTGCTGCAGTTAAACTCCACCACCCCCTTTGTTGATACCGATGCATGTGTAGTTAGTTCTGATGTAAGTCTTGCTGGGTACATTTGTACTCACGTTTGCTTAATTTATGTTTTGCGGAGAGACTTCAGTCTCGCTAGTAGTTCCACGTGGACTTTGACGTTTAGCTTGTTACCTCAGCTACGATCTTGTACCCTTGGGAGGGTCTTGTAGATAGTCAGGCTTCTGAGCCTTCTTCATTTGTAGTTGTCTGTACTCAGACAAGTTAAGCTTCCGCATGTGCTTGTTGCTTGTATGCTCTGTATGTTGGGTCATGAGACCCATGTTTGTAATATCTCGCTCCTCGGAGCCTAATGAATAATACTCTGAGTCGTAGAGTCTTGTTGTGATGCCATGTTGTATTGCACATATTGAGCATATTGTGTGTATGATTGAAATGCTTGGTATGTGTGGGATCCGACAACCTAGTTGTTTATTCTTAGTAGCCTCTCTTATGGGAAATGTAGTCTTGTGCTTCCATGAGCCATAGTAGTCCGCTACAGCCCGGTTCACTGGAGTCCTGCTAGCCCAGCACTACTGCTTCGGAGCACTTGACTGGCCTGCGTGTGATTCACTTCGTTCCTGTGTCTGTCCCTTCGGGGAAATGTCACGCGGTGACATCCGGAGTCCTGCCTAGCCAGCTACAGCCCGGGTTCCCGGAGTCCTGTTAGCCCAGTGCTACATCTCGGATTCACACACTGCTGACCAACATGCTCGATGTTGATTCATGTATGCCTGTCCCCATAAGTTAGTGCAACTTTGGGTTCACGACTAGTCATGTCGGCCCGGGTTCTCTGTCATATGGATGCTAGCGACACTATCATATACGTGAGCCAAAAGGCGCAAACGGTCCCGGGCCATGGTAAGGCGACACCCGTGGGAATACCGTGCGTGAGGCTGCAAAGTGATATGAGGTGTTACAGGCTAGATCAGTGTGACTTAGAATCGGGGTCCTGACAGCTTTGGTATCAGAGGCTGACTACCTGTAGGATTACCAAGCCAAGCTGGTCGAAGTTGAGTCTAGAAATGCTTTAGTTATATAAGGGAATTGATTGTGGATGGGAACGTAAGGCTCTTTTTACTCCTTATCCTAACGACCTTCTGATCTGAGTCATCTTATCTTTTCTACGGGGTTAAGTACTAGGCTTCTCTTCTATCTCTCAGGATGACGTGTTACTAAACCGTAGTTGCCTAGGATTGTTGAGTTCAAGTCTCAGTTCAGCTTCTACTACTTTCGTTTGTTCATAGCTGGCCTCAGAACCTTGTTATTGTGATGTTGAGTGGCTATGCCATCATTTTGCAGGATGACTCAAATATCTTTGAGCATTTACAGCCGTTATGCTGTCCGAGTCATCCCAGGTTTCTAAATAGTCTGATGCATTTGCAAATCCCTTCTTTCCATTCCCGATGTTCCTTTGGGCCAGATTAGCCACACTAACGAGTGTGTTGAGGTACTTCATTGCCTCGATATATATGTTGGAACTATTTTTGTGATGATAGGGTATCTTAGAGTACCACCCAGTAATCTAGCAATGCTTTATATTCCCAGTGTGATGATTCTGGCCACCATTCTCGAGAGCACCCCGCGATGCTACTTAGTAGTAGGTATTCTACTCCTGGGTTCTTGAACCCGAGATTCACCCTACTTACTTCATGTTGATAGTGTTTGTTAGTTGCTTTAGGATATTAGTAACATTTGCGATAGTCCTCGAGGTCCATGGTATTTCGTTCTTCCAAGTACCATGAACCATTAAGGCAGAAGTTCGTTGAACCAAAAGCTCACAATCAGAGTACTCTTGAGGAGTTTTGCATTCATAATTGTGATTACGCCAGTTCTACCTTCCTGCATGGGTTATCTGGAAGAAACCTGTTGAACTTGGTTTGACATATTAATCTATGCATCCACAACTCAGAAAGATATATGCCCTCTTGAGTTGTCCCTCTTCATTTGTATTTCGACCATCGTCTATCAATTGATAGTCAGGAGTAATTGTGCATCTGTGTTATCGATGCTTATTATTCTTGTGGTTCGTTAAGCCATTCTATTTCAGAATGACTAGGAGAAACAAGCTCTAGTACCTCATCCATTTCCAGGATTGAGTCAAAGCAGTTGTATTCTGCAGATCAAATGCAATCAAGCTTTTGGTCTATTCTACCCTGAAGTATTACCCACTTTATGTCAGGAACGTCATGAGAATTGCACCTTCTCTTATGAATTCTTGACGTAATGATACTTCTCGCCATCATTATTCATTCCTCGGTGTCGTGTTGTCGCAACCGGAATGCCGACAAGTGAATCGTCAGGTGTGAAATCAATACTCCTAGCAACCGTGTTGCTTGGTAGTTAACGGACAATAATACATTCTTAGCGTGTTGGATTTTGGACCACTATTCTAAGATTGATTGTGCTATCTAGTCCATTTTCTTGCTGCACCCTTCGATCAATGAGTTAAGATTGTGTCAATCCCTCGCTCTTCTGATCACATCGTTTTTCCTTGAAAAGCAAGATTGTTCCCGAGCTTAGTAACATATCGGTGGTTCGTGATTTTCCGAATATCTTCTCAGAAGTGTTACCAGGTTGTCACCTGACCGCTATGTTGAGTTCGTGATCAAGTTGGTTTCTTGTAAACCACTCCTTCTCCAAGAATCCGTGATGGATACCCCTGAGCTAGTTGGTTAAGATAAACAACAACTTGGAGAGTTGGAAGATAAAAGCTTACATAATTTAGTTCGTTTCAAAGGGATATCCTTGTGTTGTGTGTTAGTTGAAGAAATATATCTTCATCGATTGGTCCCTGTGATCAGTTGTTGGGCCTATTGTCTTATCCAGTCTTTGATTTGAGCATGGGCTATCGTCAAATCAAATCAGAACCAATGATGCTCGTAATGTTGTCTTACTCGTGGTTGTTTTCTCGAGCATACACCATTATATCCTTGGGTCTGACCAATACTATCATCTTGTTCACATAATTATGGAATTCCACTTATATGGAAAACTGGATAAATTGTTGTTGAGGCCATCGATAACATCCTTATTTTCTCCATGATTTTTCTGGACATTAAGCTAGTGTTGGAAACTTTGTAAACAATGCCTTCGAGTCCCATCCCTGAGGTATATGTTTGGATGAGAGAAGTGACTTCCTCTAATTCACGTGTATCTGATGTAAGTTGCCGCCGTGAATTCGAGAAAGTTTGTTTTTGCTTCCTTTGGAATCATCCCAAGTCAGTCACGCATGTGCGAAGTATTCTATGGTTTGATAGATTTATCATCTCCATTCCATATGTATTCCTAGCACACAAAGCCACTGATTGATTTTGTTCAAGGATAAGAAGTTCAACTGCTATTCCCGAAGGGCCCAGACAGACATGCACAAGACCTCGTTATCTTCAATGATGGTTCCCAACCAGAACTCGGTAGTGTTTTAATATAAGACTACTATGTGGTCATGCTTGTCTAGGACAGTGTGCTCACATGTATGTAGCAGAATCAGCTCATGTTTTGGAGCTTGCTATCGTAGTTCATTTCCCGAGAATCTCGCAACTCCATCTCGTCGAATTGTGTTGCAAACTTTCTTTTCCAGACATGTTGTCTGAATTATCCTGTTACCAACCAGATTTGAATCTCAGGCAGATATGATGGTTGAAACTTCTTCCAAGAACTATGATATAGATTCCAGTGAAGTGGACGCACCTAGCTGGAAGCACTATTATTGTAGTATCTTGATTAAGCCATTTGGTCACTTCCCATGAGGATGTCGTATGACTTATTCCACAAGTTGTTCCTTATGGATTTTTGTGCTCCCGAAGTCCGACCTTTACTTGATGGCCATGTTGATGCTTTTAAGCATTGATCATGGTACCTAGTACATCAAGGAGAACATTAGAAGCGGAGTGCTAAATGTCTCTCGGTCAATCATCCAGATTTGCTTCTTTGGCATTGCTAAGGAAAAATCTGAGAAAGTGATGTCCTTCTTTGCATCTGCATCCTCCATCACCGTTTATCATGGTAGTATGATGTGTTGCCAGGATCCTCGGCACGGATATTAGTAAAACTTGTTGAATATGGGAATGCTCAAGTTCTTGAGAGCATGCGAAATCACTAGGATTTATCGTCGGCATTAATTGGGATATGCTTTCAGTTTCCTCGGTTATGCTATAACCTCTCCGATAGTGGAATATCTCTCTACTATTGGGTTCTCCCCAGTTACTATAATCAATCCCAACATTTGCATTTTGTCCCCAGCTTGCACCCACCATTGTGCCCTTTCACAATGATCCGCCTTCTCAGCAGTTGTTGTCCAAGATCATCATCAAAAGCGGACCTACCATGGGTCCCATCCATTTTTGATGATAAGCAAAATCATCCATTATGTTGTCTTCAACAAGGTAGTCCACATCATCCATTCTAGCCCGAGCATGTCGTTCTTCCGTACTCCGTCAAACGATCGTTCGTAAATTGCCTTAGGCTGGTATAAAGAGTTTCAATGATCCTTGTATCAAAAGTAATTCTTTTTGCCACTTAAGGGGATAATTCTACGAGTCACCTTCCTTAAGGTATCACGTTGTGAAATCATGGCAAATATCTCCTTGCTACTTTGAAATTCATGCTCCATCTTATTCGAGTGGGGAATTGTAGCCTGCCAGATCGAAACCTCGTCATTTGTTTCTTTCCTCCCCTCTCGATATGTGTTTTGTGTCTCAGCTCGAGAGATGTTCCCACATCTCACCCCATAAGTTGATCGTGAGTTGTTTGATCTTCGAGAAGATCGATTCCTATAGAGTTTCTTCTGTCGTCATCGTGTTGGATGAAGATCCAGAAGGCAGACAAGATCAATTTGAAGCAATGAATCAACATCTTCGATGAGGGCAATCGGATCATGAAGATTGTGTTAGCCTTATGACCCCTCTGTCTTCTTACCTCACGTCTTGAATCTCGAGACGAGATTCTTGTTTAGTAGGGGTGAGTTGTCACAGCCCTAGCTCAGCCCCTGTTTTCCTTGCTTGATCTTGTTGCATCATGTTTAAATTTTATTGAAAGTTGAATTGGGGAAAGTGGAAAGCCTCACAAGTCTTTTACAAAAATGATCAACATTAAAAATTGTTTCAAATGAGCCCAACAAAATGTTCCTGCTAACCTCTAAAAATATTGGCAAGAGCTATAACTCAAACCAATATTTTTGGAATCACAGAAATAATTATTCTTGGGCATTTGAATTAAATCACTAGCTATTTGATTTGGATTTATATTTACTATAAAATAGATATAAGCCCAATAATTTTGAAATTTTGCATGTGGCTCTGAATTAGTTTCCTAAGTGCACATAATAATTTTCAGAAGCATAAAAATTGGTTTGTTTGAAAACCAAACTTAAAACAAACTTCAAAAAAATAGAAAACAGAACAAACAGAAAATAGAAAGGCAGAGCACTTACCTGGCCTTACCTGCGGCCCAGCAAGCCGGCCCAGCCCAGCTGGCCCCTGCAAGTCATCCCTAACCTCTGCCAGTAGGCAGAGGCGGGACATCGCACGCGCGCGCGAGGCGCCACGCCTCCTCCTGCTTACCGCCGAGCCCCTGGACGCGTGGGTGAATGCCCCGACGTCATCCCGAACCGCTCGACCCCTCTCACTCTCCCTCGAGCTCTCTCCTCTCCCCTGGTGCTCCCTCTCTCGTTTGCCCGAGCGCGCCCGCCGCCGCCGCTTGCTGCCACCGCCCTCTTCGGCCACCCCTAGCTCCACCGCCACGTCCAGCAGCACCGCCCTGGACCAGAGCTTCTCCAAGTCGAAGACCCCGAGCGCGGGAGCAGCCCATCGTCGCCATCGAGCTCATCTTCATCCTCTGCACCGGCAGTCGTCGTCTTTGATTCGCAGCAACCCGACCGCGCCTGACCTCACCGACGACGCCATCGGACGCGCTGTGAGCACCCGCGTCGTCTCCCCCTTCTCCCCTGGCCGCGCTCGCCCTCTAGGCCGTAGCCCCACCATGACCGAAAGCTTGCTCGCTGCCATCCATGTCACTGTCATGGCGAGAGCCCACGCATGTCGCATCCGAGGACGCTATCGTCCTCAGAACACTCCCAGGAGCCCGGAACTGCCGTCCGTTCGACCTCGCATGCACCGTAGTGTCTTAGCCGTCGAGCCCGTACTCCAGCCGCCGCCGCGGGCTCGTCTCCGGTGAGTATAGGCCACCCCAGCCACTGTCGCTCGCCCAGTTGGATGCGGCGCACTTTCAGCTATCCGTAGACGCAAACCACGTGCAAAACCGAGCCCTGTAGCTGTTTTTCTGGCGAGTTTCCGCCGCAGTTGAGGTCGCCGTCGGCCGAACTCCGGCGGGCTGACGTGGTCGCTTAGTTAGGCGCTAATCACCACTAATCCCTCTCTAACAGACACTGACAGGCGGGCCCGCAGCGGGTCAAATCCCAGTCAACACGGGATTAACTCCCAGTTAACAGTGAGCCAATGACATGTGGGACCCGGTCGTCAGGTTTGACCTGGTCAGCGTCAGTTGACTCGCTGACATCATGCTTGCACAATGCTGACGCTATAAATCATTTTCTGGATTTAAGTTTATTCAGGAAATTCCAGAAAATGCCCAAAACTTCTAAAAATCATAGAAATTATCTATAACTCCAAATGAAAGATTTATATATGAAAAATTATCAGAAAAATTCAAGGAATCCATCTGTACCATTTTCATGCATGTTTGAACAATGTTTGTCCTCTATTTTGGACAAAACAAATAAAGGGCATTTAAATAATCATATATGGAGTTGGAATTTGAATCATGTATTCAAACCAACTTCATTTAAATCATAGCTAGATGCATTAGCTCAAATCACAGCATATTGCCATGTCATGATCATGCATCATATTGTGCATTGCATTGATTATATTCTTTTTGTGTTTGCCGGTGATTGTTCCCCCCGATAGACGTGCTTCCGACGATGAGTTCGATGACACCGATGAAGAGCTATAATATCTTCAGAAGTGCCAGGCAAGCAAACCCCCTTGTTCATTTCTCTGGATGTTTAAGGTTCAATTCAAGGTAAATTCCAGGAAAATCGCCCATCTAAAACTAGTTCTTCTAAAGAATGCATGAAGAGATATAATCTATAAGTCGCTGGTCAGTGACAATGGTACAGGGATCGGGATTCCTTTTGAATTTTTTTTTTTTTTTTCTAATTTTTTTTTTTTTTCTCTCATAATTTGAATGATTTTATTTATATTTTTGCCTAGAGATAAATTTATTCGCAAACATTCAAGGCAATTACTACGAATCCTTATCGTTCACTCTATTTGCGATGTGTCAATTTGGATGAACACAAATGTCTGTAATCCCTATTTTGGAGACAAACAAATATGATATTGGGGCGGAGGGTCTAATAATTGAATTCATGATGTATGAAGTGAGTTGGTACCATTTGAATCATAATATTTAATTTCCAGAAAATGATTTACAGCGCATACCCATTCGAACTTGCAATTGTCAATAGAATCATGTTAGCTAGGATGCGAATCACTTGACAGCGGTCTACGAATCCCAACAGCGATATGGCTCATCGAATCATGAATCCATCGCAGTCACATAGACTTGCGCATTGCATGATTTATCCCTAATCATTTGTCAGTGTTTGGCGGCTTAACAACTGTTTAACTCGGGAGTCCTAGAATACCCGACGTTCGTAAGCTGGCCCTTGGACGAATGAGTTCTTGCCCCGATGACACCGATGGAGAGGAGCTTAGATGGTCTTTCAGAAGTGCAGGGGTTGTGACAACGAACGAGAACCCCCATGTGTTCGGATTGTCACCGATACGAAATCCCACTGGCTCGTTCAAGGTCCTTGCTAGCTCCTTTAGACTACATTACGGACAACAACATTTCAACTGCCCTCATGCTGCGCATGCTGCGGTCGGGTAGCTTGAAAACCCCGCCGGTACCTCTCGCAATCTGCGGCGCACCCGCCTTGGCCGATCATTGCCCACCCAGTAAACTCAGAATGAAGGGGTCACCGCACTTTGTGCAACGTGTTTGCGTTCTACGGTAGCTGGTGACGCCCAAATGAGTAGGCAAGTACGCTGGTTGGAGAGCGACATGGATTGGTGCCGTCATGCGGCGTAGGCCTTATTGACTTGATTGTCATCGCACCCTGGACGTAACGTACCGCGGCCGTCGAGAGCTTGGAGATGTACACGGTGTGATCCTTCCGATCGGGCGCTAAGAATAGGCGAGAATGTCGTGAGCTTCAACGAGTTCAATGCGCAGGCTGTCGAACCTGGTGATGCTGGAGGCAACAGTGTGTACGAGCGCTCCTGGGAGTGTTCGAGGACGATACCGTCCTCGGACGTGACGATCATGCGGTGTAGACATGGCGGCGCATGAGCTGAGTAGGAACACTGGATGGCAGATGAGATGGAAGGTCTTACATCGGTCATGGGTGGCTCATTGCGCGACACGGCTCAGAGGGCGCAGCTCGAAGCGGCAGACGAGTCATGATGTGGGAGAGTACCGCTGCAACAGGAGTTTTTACTATGCGCCTCAACAACATGCGGGCCGACCGGGTGGCCGTTGTGGCTGGGTTGAACGCGTCGGGTGCTGCCTGCGCTCCCACGCGCCGCCTGCCGGATGCAGAGCTGGCGGCTTGCTGGGTGGTCGGCTGCTCCTCTCGCGGGTTATTAATGCGAAGGCTTGCTTGGGCGTTTCGGTTGCGGGTGTGGACATCTCTCGTTGCCAGGGGAGTTGCGAACTAGAGGAGTTCTAGGTGGTGTCGCCTGAGGGGGGGTGGCCTGCTCGGTGGGTAGTGTTATGGGTGAGGGGCTGCTGACCCCAGGAGGCTGCGCGCACCCCGGTCACAGGGGGCAGGACTGCGGCCTTGAGGAGCAGGAGTCTCCAGGAGCACAGGTGTGCCGCAGCGGGTGGGCCTGGACCTAATTTGTGCAGAGGGCTGCGGATGGTGGGCTGCTTGGGAGACGTGCTGGGGCGTCGCGGCGGTCAGGGCTAGCGACATGCGTTGTCCGGCTGGCCGTGGAGCGGGACAGCCGGTGGCCACGGCCACTGCCTTGCGTGTTCTTTTCCTGGGGTTTGGATTCGCGAAGAGGGTCGAGGAAAGCCTGGATCGCAGGGAGACTTGGTCTGTGGTAGGGTTAGCAGGTGCGTTGTAGGTGCGTATCTCTCTTGTCCGCGGTTGTTCTCGCTTGTTTGACATGGGTTTGCCTTTGTATGATGTTAGCGTGCGGTAATGTTTATGGCGATGTTATATCTTGTCTAGGCGAGAGCCGTAGTGTTTAATAAGTAGCTATACTGCCTGATTAGGGTTTAGGCAATCTATCTACTTCGAAGTAGGTCGCAGGCTATTCTTATTTTTGTTTTGTTATTCTGCTTTCGATATGGTAAACGTTGGTATCTGGCATCAGTTCATGGTAGTATCTAAGTGTATAGTAGTGTATGGGAGCTTCGTTGGTTTGATATTACCGGCACCACGAGAGAGTGCGTGGGAGTGCTATTTTGTGCGGCGGCTCAGCCGGGAGACGGGAGTCGGTCTGTCAGGTAGGTGGCTTTTGTTGAGTTGTGTAATGGTGTGATAGTTTGGGTGGACTCGCTTCTGCGCTCACTTCCTCTCTATAATAGTTATGGCTTGCAGTCGATGAGTTACGCAGGTACACGAGCTGAGGCTCAAGCGGGTGGCAGTGCTCGTGCGCTCATGGTAATACTCCACCATCCCCCGTTGGTTGACCGGTACCGGGAGTGGTGTGTACTGTGGGGTTAAGTTCTCGTGGTAACCCGTCTGGTTGCAATGGGAGTTATCAGTTTTGTTAGCATACACGTTTTGTTAGGAGGATTTCATGTTGTGACGAGAGGTACGTCAGTCTCTGTCGGGAGTAATTCTCACACGTGGCCTCTTTGAACGTTTAGTTTTGTTTTACGTCGCTTCTTGGAGGCATTACGATCTTTGTACCCTTGCGAGGTCTGTGTTGACACGAGGACGCGGCTTCCGGACGCTTCTTCATTTGATGTAGTTGTGCTGTTACGATCAGAGACAATACAGCTCCGCAGGTGTGCTGTTTTGGGCGAGCTTGTGGTATGTCTTGGCCGTACTCTTTGTTGGGTTCGGCTGCAGATTGCGGCGCTGTTTGTAATATGCGTCAACTCCTCGAGCACTAGATGAAAGAATCCTCTGAGTCTGGGAAGTTTCGCTTGTGTGTGATCCTGCCATGCTTTGTTGAACGTTGGCTGACATATTTGGCGAATATTGGCGTATCGCATTGGGTAGATGGCGTTGGGCATTGTTTCTGTGGCGTACACGGCGACGAGATGCTCGTTAGGACTTGTTTATTTACTATGCTGGTTTAGTAAGACCTTCTTGTACGGTCTCTTGTCTCATCTTTATCGTTGGAGACTTATATGGGCGTCGATATTGCTCGGCTGTGTGCTTTCGCGAGGGAGCGACTTGAGCTAGGTGTGCCGGTGTGTCCGCGTTCACTTAGTTGCGGACCTTGCCAGTTCAATTCGCGGTAGTCTGTTCTAGCGTTTTTGCTGGTGATGGTCGGTGTTTTGTGTTTTGGCCCTGTGGAGCGGTAGTTGCGGGGTGGTGCGTGGGGCTGATGGTTGGCCATGCACGAGACTTTCTCGGCTGTCGGGAGCCTTTGACTTGGGCGTTTGTTGGGAGTTGTCCCGGCCTGCTGATACGATTCACTTCGTTCCTTTGTGTTGCTGTCACATCGGGCTGACTATAGGGTTCACGCGGCATGATCGATCTGCGCAAGTCGCTGCATATGGTCTGCAACAACCCCGGCTTGTTCTCGGAGTCCTGTTAGCCCAGTTGCTATATTAGCCCGATGTTCATGCCTCTGTTCTGGTGCGGGATCTAGGAGTTGTTGCCAGGTGTTGTTTGGGGTGGGTGGTCGATCTCTATGCTCGGATTGTTTGTATTTCAGTGTATGCCTGTGCCCGTAAGTATGCACATTGGGTTCATGCATAGTTGTCATGTCTTGTGGCCCGGTCTCTGTCATAATGAGCTAGCTTGGCTGCTTTGGACACATCATACTTATGACGTTCGATAGCAAGGATAGAGCAAACGGTCTCGAAGGTGACCTGATTTCGAGGTCGAATACCGAGACGACCATCGGGATATACGCGGTGTGAGGGGGTCGGATCCTCCGCGCAGAGAAGTGCATATGAGGTGTTACAGGCTAGATCGGTGTGACTTAGAATCGGGGTCCTGACAATAACTCCCTTTGGAGCCTTCTGCTATGTGTCTATGCCTTTCAGGCTCAAGAGTGCCCAGGCGACTTATCATTGCTGTGTTCAGAATTGTCTTCATAAACAGATTGGGCGCAATGTCCATGCTTATGTGGATGATATTGTGGTGAAGTCCAGGAAGGAGGAAACATTGATAGATGACTTGAGAGAGACTTTTGACAACCTTCGGGTCTATAAGATGATGCTTAATCCGACCAAATGTGTCTTTGGTGTTCCGGCAGGCAAGCTCTTGGGTTTTCTGGTGTCCAACAGAGGCATTGAGGCTAACCCGGAAAAGATCCCAGCTATCACGTCCCAGGCTAAACCGGCATGTATCAATGATGTTCAGCGTTTAGCGGGCCGGATTGCAGCTTTAAGCCGGTTTATCAGCCAGCTTGGGGAGAAGGCTATTCCTTTGTATCAGATGCTAAAGAAAATGGATGATTTCGTTTGGAGTGACGCGGCTGATAAAGCGTTTGAGGATTTGAAGAGACAGTTGGCCGAGCTGCCGGTCCTTGCGGCTCCAGTTGATAAAGAGCACTTATTCTTATATGTGGCTGCTAACGCCCGGGCTGTTAGTGTGGCTATTGTGGTGGAGCGCAAGGAGGCCGGAAAGGAGTATCCGGTTCAACGGCCGGTTTATTACATCAGTGAGGTGCTTATTGAATCAAAACAGAGGTATCCGCATTAGCAGAAGCTGGTGTATGGAGTTTTTATGGCAAGCCGGAAGCTCAAGCATTATTTTCAAGGTCATCCTATCATAGTGGTTAGTTCAGCCCCTCTGGGAGATATCATCCAAAATAGAGAGGCGACTGGCCAGATTGCCAAATGGGCTATTGAGCTTGGACCTCACGGGATAAAATATATGCGTCGCACAACAATCAAATCAGAAGCACCTGTGGATTTCATTAATGATTGGACAGAGTTGCAGGCACCAGAGGAGAAGCCGGATAACACGTACTGGACTATTCATTTTGATGGGTCCAGACAATTGGAGGGCTCGGGGGATGGAGTCATATTAACTTCCCCACGAGGTGACAAGTTTTGTTATGTTCTCCGCTTAATGTTCCCTTGTACTAACAATGCAGCTGAATATGAGGCCTTGCTCCATGGCCTTCGGATGGCTAAGGAGATGAATTTAAGCCGAATTAAGTGCTTCGGTGACTCGGACCTGGTGGCTCAGCAGGTATCTGGCACTTGGGATTCTAAGGATCCACTCATGGCTGCATATCGATGAGGTGACCGTTTGACCGCTGTGCCAGGTTGTGCGGCGAGCCTCGTGCTGCTGCTTCTTCAAAAGAAATTTTGGGTCCAAGTGAGCAAGAGGGTGAGAAAATCTTACTTTCCGGACTGCTTGACGGATTTTTTGTGTCGGCAGAGATTCTAAACCGGAGGAAAGGATAATTACCTCTGCATCGTCAGCTTGGCTTCCCTCAACGTCCTCCTGATAAATATCATTGTCAATGAGATGCATGAAAAGTGAACCAAGTGAATCAAGTTCTACCTCTGCGTCCGGTTCATCCGGGACGTCATCCAGCTCTAAACCGATGCGTTCAGGTGCCTTCCTCTTTGTGGTTTTCTTGATGGCTTTCATCTTAGGACGAGAATGTTTTACCGCTTTATCTTGAGGTTTCTTTTTCCAGAATGGATCATCACCCTGTTTAAAAATGGGCAGAGGGTATTCAAAGACTGCAGAGTCCAAAAATATCAGGTGTAAAGCGGAAGTACAGACAATACTTACAGCGGGCGGTTTGTTTTGCGTGTAAAAGGGGCTTAACCCGGTCTTGCTGCAGACAGTTTCCGGTTCATTCAACATTTTCTTGACAGATTCAGTGACTTCCTCATCTGTTAGCTGAATATTGATATGACGTTGAGAGTCTTGTACATCACCAGTGTACTCACACGTTAAACCGGCGCGGCGACTTAACGGCAGGATACTCCAAGATATCCAGCAACGGACGAAGTCCACACCTGTTAAACCGTTGGCCATAAAGGCTCTAAGCTTGGCGAGTTGAGGGGCGTACGAGGCCCGTTCCTGGGAACTTAGTCATTGCGGAAGTGGATGAGTATTAGCAAGCCGGTGAGCACAATAACCCAACAGAGGGTTCTCATCTTCAGGAGAGGTGTCTTTGCAATAAAACCAAGTTTGATTCCACTCTTTTGGGTGACTGTGAAGTTTGGCATGAGAAAACGCAACCTCTTTCCTTTTTCTGAATAGAGACGCTGCCAAGTTCAGTATTGGGCCCGTCTACAAATTCAGTGCGACGGTTTAAATGGAAGAAATCCCGGAACAGCTCAACAGTTGGTTCTTCTTATAGGTACGCTTCACAAAAAACTTGAAAGTTGCATATATTGGATACTGAGTTGGGTCCAATGTATTGAGGGTGGAGCTGAAAGCTGGCAAGTACATCTCAAAAAAACTTAGATCCGGGCGGTTTAAAGCCACGTCTTATATGATCAACAAACACCACTACTTCACCCTGTTTGGGGGTAGGAGGATTTTCCAGCCCAGGAACTCGCCACCGGATCTCATTCTTCTTCGGTAAGGTGCCAATCTTGACCATTCCGTTCAGTTGCTCCTCAGTAACCCGGGAAGGGACCTAGTTACAGGAATAGAACTGTTTGGCCATTGCAAGTGAAGAGCTGGGAAGAACATAATGCCGATTTATGATTCATTAATGATGATGCATAAGGTACAACAGGTTGAGGGAAAAGGAATCCAAGCATGTGAAACTGATAAATCGGAGGAAGTTATAAACCGCCTACGACAGAGTGTTTATGAGTGGCAAAGCAATGAAAAGAAGCAGAGGTACGTGCATCTTATTAAACCGGAGTATAAATGAATCGGCGGTTTAGAAGGGGACTAATGGTACCTGCCGGATTATCATACATCAAAAAGTTAAACCGCTTATATTGGTGTGAGGAATACATATCTAAAAATATCTAAGTGAGGGAAACATGTTTCATAGATTTATATGGTGATTTCAGATCTAAGGGGTGACAGAAAACTTGAATATATTCAAACTTCAGGTGTTTAACCAGTTCGTCAGAATCAGAAGAGTTGTTGTCTATGTAAAGGGGTGATCTAATAAGGAAGAATGAGATTCTGGCTACGGTCGCGCAAGGGCTAAAGCAGATCTAAGACTAGCCTACGATGCTACTAAGAAGAACAAGGAAGAGCAACTCTAGAACTTCGATGAACTCCGATGAATACAAACCCTAATGGCGAAGATCTAGGGCAGAAAGAGAGAGGGCTTACCAGTGTTACAGGAATGGAGGAGATGCGCCACACTTTTCTGGTCTAGTCAGGTCGATGCAGCGGCCGACGATGAGGCAGGGGCAAAGTTCGACGACGGCGGCGGCGTTCGGGCGCAGGGACATCGCGAGGAGGAAGAAGAGATGAAGAGCTAGCGGAGGAAACAGAAAAAGGGGTCTCAGCGCTATTTATAAGGCGAAGAGATAATCGACAGGCACGAGAATCGAGGAGCTCAAAAATGGATCTTTAACGCTTTGATGGTTGGATGCTCATTAATAAAAGGCATCTTCGGCTTCAATGAATATATGACATCACGGCGGTTTACCACAAATCCGGAGGATCATGTCAGGGCGGTTTACAAGATCTATGCGGAGGTGCAAGGGAAAGAATTTTTCTAAGTGTTGAAAGATTGATATGAACAAGTTCAAATCAATCTGGGGCCTAATGTTGGGGATATTACTACTGGACGTAAACCGGCCAAGAGTGGCCGGGTTAACTCTATGAAGATTAGAATCCCATGAAGGCCAAGGATGGTGGCGCTTTACGAAGGCCCAATGCCCAAAGGCGGATTAAGGCCTGTAGATGTAAACCGGCATTATCATGTAACTTGTATTGTAAGATAGGAGAGATAGAGACCGAGTTGGACATGTTGATGATCCAGCCTCGGGACTCTGTAAACCGACGGGCGTCGACCTATGTATATAAAGGGATGACCCGACGGCGGTTTAGGGACAACACACAACAACAACTCGAGAGCCAGGCAAAGCGGATTCACTCCCTGGTCATCGAAACCCCAGCAGTCCCATCACAACTAGACATAGGCTTTTACCTTCATCGTAAGGGGCCAAACTAGTATAAAACTCTCGTGTCCCTTGTCCGGTTTAACCCCTTTAAGCTAACCCGTAGCGATGGCTCCACGACTAAGTCCTTTCACGAGGACATCTCCCGTGACAAAACCATGACATGTAGTGAATTTTTCTCTTAGAAATATGTTTTCCGAAGTGGGTTCATATGTACCCGGGTTCATCCATGCACTTCCCCACACAACTCGCACCTTAAAAGAGTGTTAAACAGACTTAGAATTTTTTTTGCGGGAAACACACTTAGAGTTATTTACTCAAAACCATCACAACTAAGATTAAGGTAACAACTTGGTATCGTACTTATGTTAAGGCACAAAAAAAACCATTAACTCTGGCCTAACCTATAATGGAGAGCACTGATTGTCTCATAAGCTGTGAAAACAACAAAAATGATAAGTTGGTCCCACTTGTTGGGCTGACATGGCGAAGACCGAATTTTTTGACCGACTGATGTGACAAATGAGACGTGGGCCCCACCTGTTAATGAATAGAAGGTCCTCCTCTTCGTCACCCTTTTTAGAGCATCTACAACTGCGAAGGACAAATATAACATCTCAAATGCCCGCGGACACGCCTGGACGCGTCCGCGGGTAGTGAACAGGTAGTTCTCAAATAGCGTCGTCCACATCCGTGTATCTCATATCCGATCCCCTATATCCATACTAAACTATGCAACGTTGATCAAACTACGTAGATCAGCAAACATACATAGGCAAGCACACTTTCACCAAAAGGCCGTATGTTCAAATGACCACCAAAGTTCACATAAACAACATACAACTTGAAACTACATCTAAAACTTGAAATTAAATTGAATAAAGGCAGATCTTCACCACTTCCAGGCCGGCCCCTTCCCCTTCAGGTCGCCGGTGTAGCTGTAGCCATTCAGCGGCTGGTGGAGAATGATACATCTCCGTCGTATCTACTGTTCCAAACACTTTTGCCCTTGTTTTGGACTCTAACTTGCATGATTTAAATGGAACTAACCCGGACTGACGTTGTTTTCAGCAGAATTGCCATGGTGTTATTTTTGTGCAGAAATAAAAGTTCTCGGAATGACCTGAAAATCAACGGAGAATTATTTTGGAATACATAAAAAATACTGGAAGGAAGATCTACGTCAGGGGGGCTCCACCTGTCCACAAGGGTGGGGGGCACGCCCCTGCCTCGTGGGCCCCCTGACGCTCCACCGACCTCAACCCTGACTCCATATATTCACTTTCGGGGAGAAGGATTCATCGTGTTTTACGATACGGAGCCACCGCCAAGCCCTAAACTCTCTCGGGAGGGCTGATCTGGAGTCCGTTCGGGGCTCCAGAGAGGGGAATCTGTCGCCATCGTCATCATCAACCATCCTCCATCACCAATTTCATGATGCTCATCGCCGTGCGTGAGTAATTCCATCGTAGGCTTGCTGGACAGTGATGGGTTGGATGAGATTTATCATGTAATCGAGTTAGTTTTGTTAGGGTTTGATCCCTAGTATCCACTATGTTCTGAGATTGATGTTGCTATGACTTTGCTATGCTTAATGCTTGTCACTAGGGCCCGAGTGCCATGATTTCAGATCTGAAACTATTATGTTTTCATCAATATATGAGAGTTCTTGATCCTATCTTGCAAGTCAATATTCACCTACTATGTGTTATGATCCGGCAACCCCGAAGTGACAATAATCGGGACCACTCCCGGTGATGACCGTAGTTTGAGGAGTTCATGTATTCACTATGTGTTAATGCTTTGGTCCGGTACTCTATTAAAAGGAGGCCTTAATACCCCGTAGTTTCCAATAGGACCCTGCTTCCACGGGAGGGTAGGACAAAAGATGTCATGCAAGTTCTTTTCCATAAGCACGTATGACTATATTCGGAATACATGCCTACATTACATTGATGAACTGAGCTAGTTCGGTGCCACCCTATGTTATGACTATTACATGATGAACCGCATCCGACATAATTCTCCATCACCGATCCATTGCCTACGAGCTTTTCATATATTGTTCTCCGCTTATTTACTTTTCCGTTGCTATTGTTATCATCACTACAAAACACCAAAAATATTACTTTTGCTACCGTTCCTTTTACCACCGTTACCACTACTATCATATTACTTTTCTACTAAACACTTTGCTGCAGATATTAAGTTTCCAGGTGTGGTTGAATTGACAACTCAGCTGCTAATACTTGAGAATATTCTTTGGCTCCCCTTGTGTCGAATCAATAAATTTGGGTTGAATACTCTACCCTCGAAAACTGTTGCGATCCCCTATACTTGTGGGTTATCAAGACTATTTTCTGGCACCGTTGCCGGGGAGCATAGCTCTATTCTTTGAGTCACTTGGGATTTATATTTGCTTATCATTATGAAGAACTTGAAAGATTCAAGAGCCAAGATTTATCCCTCAACTACGAGGGGAGGTAAGGAACTGTCATCTAGCTCTGCACTTGATTCACATTCTGTTTTGAGTAAGCTTGCGATACCTAAACCTGCTTCTGCTATTAATTCTGATATGTCGCATGTTATTGATGATGCCACTTCTGCTATGCATGATACTTATGATGAGACTACTTCTATGCTTGATACTACTGTGCCACTTGGTGAATTTCTTGATGAACAACTTGCTAGGGCTAGAGAGAATGAAATTATTGAAACTGATAATATTGTTGAAAGTGATGATGAAGATTCTCCCCTAGATATGAATTACCTGTTGTGCCAGAGGGCTATGTTACGGATGAAGAAACTGCTAGAGATTTTCTTGCTTGCAATGATAGGAGTGATCTTAAGAAATTATTAGCTAAGTTGAAACAAAAAACTTTAAATGCTAGAATGAAATATGATCCTGCTTATGCTAGAATGAAATATAATCTTGGATGGATTATGAATTCTCTGTTGACCCTGATATAATTACTTTGGTTGAATCTGATCCTTTCTATGGCTATGAATCTGAAACTGTTGTGGCACATCTTACTAAATTAAATGATATAGCCACCCTGTTCACTAATGATGAGAAAACTCACTATTATATATCCTTAAATTATTTCCGTTCTCGTTAAAGGGTGATGCTAAGATATGGTTTAATTCTCTTGATCCTGGTTGTGTGCGTAGTCCCCAGGATATGATTTATTACTTCTCTGCTAAATATTTCCCCTCTCATAAGAAACAAGCTGCTTTAAGGGAAATATATAATTTTCTGCAAATTGAAGAAGAGATTCTCCCACAAGCTTGGGGGGGGGGCTTCTCCAATTACTTAATGCTTTGCCTGATCATCCTCTTAAGAAAAATGAAATACTTGATATCTTTTATAATGGACTAACCGATGCTTCCAGAGATCACCTGGATAGTTGTGCTGGTTGTGTTTTTAGGAAAAGAACACCAGATGAAGCTGAAATTTTATTGAATAATATGTTGACTAATGAAAATAATTGGACACTTTCTGATCCAATTCCTGATCCAATTCCTGAACCAACTCCTAAGCCAACTCCAAAGAAAAGGGGTGTTCTATTTCTCAGTCCCGAAGATATGCAAGAGGCAACGAAATCTATGAAAGAAAAAGGTATTAAAGCTGAAGATGTTAAGAATTTACCTCCTATTGAAGAAATACATGGTCTTAATTTACCGCCTGTTGAAGAAACATATGGTCTTGATAACCCGACACAGGTAGTAAAGGTAAATTCTCTCTATAGATATGATAAAGCTGAAATCCCTCCTACTAAGTTTGCTAGCTAATGCTTAGATGAGTTTGATAACTTTATGGTTAAGCAAGAAGACTTCAATGATTATGTTGGTAGACAATTGAAACATAATGCTTATATGATTGAACACTTGAGTGATTATATGGCTAATGTTAAGGGTGAACTAAAACTTATTAGTAAACATGCTTCTATGGTTACCACTCAAGTAGAACAAGTACTTAAAGCTCAGAATGATTTGCTCAATGAATTAAATAGTAAGAAAAATGATAATGCTGTTAGCGTTATGACTAGAGGTGGTAAAATGACTCAGGAACCCTTGTATCCTGAGGGCCATCCTAAGAGAATCGAGCAAGATTCTCTGAGAAATAATATTGATGCACCTAGTCCTTCTAAAAGGAAGAGAAAGAAAAATGATAGGACTTTGCATGCTTCTAGTGAACATGTTATTGACACACCTGAGAATCCCAACGATATTTCTATTTCTGATGTTGAAACACAATCTGGTAATGAGCATGAACCTAGTGATAATGTTAATAATGATGTTCATGTTGATGCTCAACCTAGTAATGACAATGAAGTAGAGATTGACCCTGCTATTGATCTTGATAACCCACAATCAAAGAATCAACATTATGATAAGAGAGACTTTGTTGCTAGGAAGCACGGTAAAGAAAGAGAACCATGGGTTCAGAAACCCATGCCTTTTCCTCCTAAACCATCCAAGAAAAAGGATGATGAGGATTTTGAGCGCTTTGCTGAAATGATAGACCTATCTTCTTGCGTATGCGTTTGACTGATATTCTTAAAATGAATCTTTATGCTAAGTATATGAAGGCTATTGTTACAAATAAAAGAATGATACCGGAAGCTTAAATTTCCACCATGCTTGCTAATTATACTTTTAAAGGTGGAATACCTAAGAAACTAGGAGATCCCGGAGTACCAACTATACCATGCTCCATTAAAAGAAACTATGTTAAAACTGCTTTATGTGATCTTGGAGCCGATGTTAGTGTTATGCTTCTCTCTTTATATCATAGACTTGATTTGAATAAGTTGACACCTACTGAAATATCTTTGCAAATGGCTGACAAATAAACTGCTATACCTGTCGGTATTTGTGAGGATGTGCCTGTTGTGGTTGCAAAAGTTACCATTTTAACAGACTTTTTTATTCTTGATATTCCCGAGGATGATAGTATGTCTATTATTCTTGGAAGACCCTTTTTGAATACTACAGGGGCTGTTATTGATTGCACCAAAGGCAATGTCACTTTTCATGTTAATGGTAATGAGCATACGGTACACTTTCCGAGGAAACAACCTCAAGTCCACAGTATCAATTCTATTGGAAAAATTCCAACTATTACTATTGGAGATTTTGAATTTCCTCTTCCTACTATCAAGAAGAAATATGATATCCTTATTGTTGGGGACATGCATATCCCCGTTGAGGTAATCTAGTGTTATTCGAAAATTCTCCGGTTCCATGTTATTCGGAATGAGTTTGTTAACAAGACCTAGTCAACCTTGTTAGTGGATTCCTTTTGATGAGCATGAGATGGATGAATTTAGAAAACACAAATCTCTGTACCCTCTTTTTACTTTCTGTTATTTATATTCAATAAAGCAAAAATAGTAAGTTCTGTCTGTTTTCTGAATTATCAATGCAATAAAAAAATACCCCAAAAATAAAATTTCTCCAAATGCCCTGAAATTTAAATATGATTTTTTCTGGAAAATTTGAGAATATCTGGCACTGAGAACACAGCAGGGGGAGCAAGCACCTGGCCACGAGGGTGGAGGGCGCGCCCACCCCTGGGTGCGCCCCCTTCCTCTTGGGCCCATGGTGGCTCCCCTCCACTTATTCCAGCTACCACAAACTCCTTCTTCCTCCCACAAAAATCACCAACCAGGTCAAACCCGAGTCCAAGCTCATTGTGCTGCCATTTTCGATCTCCTTGCTCAAAGCTCCATTCAAAAAACTGCTTTGGGGGATTGTTCCTTGGTATGTGACTCCTCTAATGGTCCAATTAGTTTTTGTTCTAGTGCTTTATTCATTGCATATTTTTGCTGCTTAGGTTACCTTGTTCTTGAGCTTGCATGTCAAATTTATATGGTCAAAAGTAGTTTTAATGCATGATATATCCTCTAAGCACTTGTGGGAGTAGTTGCTATCAATTTTTTTGAGTTTGGTTCACTTTTATTTTGAAGTTACTAAAATTTCAGAAATTTTTCAGAGGAAGAAATATGTTTAGGAAAATGTACCAAGGTGGTCCTTCAAGGAAGCAAGGACCCAGGCTCGCAATACGCGATGCCGATGATGAACCACCGAGGGAAGCTCAAGTGCGGGCTTGTGAATGGCCTTCAGAGGACTTTATGGATCGAGTAGGAATCAAGGAAGAATTTAACGCATATGTGCGTAATGCTGATCTTGAGAGCTTCGAGGGAGATAAGTGCCGCCAGTACCACTATCTCACTGATTCCTTTGTGAGAAGGTTTGAATTTTCATCATCACGCAATTCTCAAACTGTCCTATTTGATCTTTATGAAAATTCTTATACTACGGACTTAGAGGATTTTAACACTGCTTGCAAACTTCCACAATGGGGTAGTCCTAATGAACCTCGTAAATCTGAATTTAGAGATTTTCTTGCTAGTATAACTGTGGGGGAATCTAGAGACATAACACAAGCTACCATAGGGAGCATTCATTTTCCTGCTATACATTATTTTGCTCTCTTCATAGGTAGGTGCATAAATGGTAAGGATGAAGCATGTCACATGTGTGTCCCTGACCTCAGTGTTCTCAGGAGTGCTGTATTAGGAGATAAACATTATAATTTGGGAGCCATTGTTGCACATAGGTTGCATAATAATAGAATTAATGGAGATATCTTTGGTGGAATTTATGCAACCCATCTAGCTAATTTTCTTGATATACCCATACGTGGGTATGATATTGAGTTGCCTCATGTTTATTTAGATTATGAGGCCATGGTTCGTCATCAGTTTGTTGAGAGGAACGATCAGTTCCTCCAATACCGGCTAATCTTTGACAGACGATGCACCTATCACGTCGCTCTCCCTGCTCCTGCTTTCTTTGAATCTTAGGCAAAAGGGAGATATGTTATAACCAGGGAGGAGGCGGACAAGTATAAGAGGAGGACGGAGACGACCCGTCTCCAAGCGGCAGCTCATGAGGCAATAGCTGTTGCATCTCAGTACGACCCCAACTATAACTTTGGATATCCGCCAGGCCAGCCGTGGATATAGACCAACTTAGGCCAAAAGCCTAAGCTTGGGGAAGTATGTATTTCTCACCGACATTACATTCATGTTCACACACTCCTGCTAGTTGTCGGTGCTCATACTTTTTCATTGTATCATCCATGCTAGTTTATTTTCCTTTTTATACTTTTTTCTTATGTGTTTAATAAACCTTAAGAAAAACAAAAAAATTAGTTGTAGCTTTTAGTTAGTTTACTTTTCATGCTGTAGTAGTAATAATTAAAAAGAAAACCGAAAAAGATTTCTCGTTCTTCTTTTGCTTGTTGGGAGCTTTCTCGTGTAAATAGTTTTATTTTTTTCTTGTTCTTTGGGGGTCGAGAGGAGAAGACCATAATTAAAATGTTAAAGTGGCTCTTATATGCATTATTGTTGATCTGACAAAGAGCCCATATTACCTTGTCTTCTCTCTTGAATTGAATGCTTGCAGATTCCAGCTTAGTCCAATGCACGTGCACTATTATTATTATCCACACTATTTGGTCGTGCAAGTGAAAGGCAATAATGACGATATATGATTGACTGATTGAGATGAGAAAAGCTGGTATGAACTCGACCTCTCTTGTTTTTACAAATATGATCAGTTCATCGTTCCTGATTCAGCCTATTATGAAAGAAACATATTTGCAATGACAATTAGAGATTGTAGTTGCTTATGCCATGCTTAATTATCTAGGAGCTTATAATGGTTTACCTTGCGTGCCAACATGCTATTAAAATGGTTGTGATGTGGTATGATAGGGTGGTATCCCATTTTGAACGATTCGAGTGGCTTGATTTGGCACATGTTCACGCATGTAGTTGAAACAAAATCAACATAGCCTCTACGATATTTATGTTCATGGTGTATTATATCCTACTCATACTTGCATTCGGTGTTGATTAATTTTAATGCATGTTCATGACTGTTGTCGCTCTCTAGCTGGTCGCTTCCCAATCTTTTTCTAGCCTTCACTTGTACTAAGCAGGAATACGGCTTGTGCATCCAACTCCATAAACCCCAAAGTTATTCCATATGAGTCCACCATACCTACCTATATATGGTATCTACCTGCCGTTCCAAGTAAATTTGTATGTGCCAAACTCTAAACCTTCAAATAAACATTCTGTTTTGTATGCTCGAATAGCTCATGTATCAACTAGGGCTGTCCGTATCTTCCATGTTAGGCAGGTTATTCTCAAGAGGAGTGGACTCCGCTCCTCACTCACGAGAAAATGGCTGGTCACCGGGATGACCAGTCCCATGCTTTATGCAAATCAAATCAAAATAATTGCAAACAAAACTCCCCCGGGACTGTTGTTAGTTGGAGGCACTCATTGTTTCGAGCAAGCCATGGATTGATGCTTGTTGGTGCAGGGGGAGTATAAACTTTACCATTTTGTTTGGGAACCACCTAAAATGTGTGTAGCATGGAAGATATCGCCATCTCTCAGTTGTTATGTTGACAATGAAAGTATACCGCTCAAAATATTATTCATGTCTATTTCAAAACCAAGCTCTGGCACCTCTACAAATCCCTGCTTCCCTCTGCGAAGGGCCTATCTATTTACTTTTATGTTGAGTCATCATCCTCTTATTAAAAAGCACCAGTTGGAGAGCACCGCTATCATTTGCATCCATTACTATTAGTTTACATTGAGTATGACTTGACTGGATCTCTTTTACCATGAATTAAAATGTCTAGTAAGTTCTTGATCTTTAAAGGTGCTCTGCATTTATGTTTTGCGGTCTCAGAAAGGGATAGCGAGATACCATCTTGTTATATCATATCATGATTGTTTTGAGAAAGTGTTGTGATCCAAGATTTATTATTCTTGCTTGCTAGTTGATTATGCCATTGATATGAGTAAACATGAGACATAAATGTTATTGTGAATAAGGTTAGTTCATAATCTTTGCTGAAAACTTGAATGCTGGCTTTACATATTTACAACGACAAGAGCAAACCGAGTTTGTAGAAGTTTTTATTTATCACTTTCAGTTTATCAACTGAATTGCTTGAGGACAAGCAAAGGTTTTAGCTTGGGGGAGTTGACACGTCTCCGTCGTATCTACTTTTCCAAACACTTTTGCCCTTGTTTTGGACTCTAACTTGCATGATTTGAATGGAACTAACCCGGACTGACGCTGTTTTCAGCAGAATTGCCATGGTGTTATTTTGTGCAGAAATAAAATTTCTTGGAATGACCTGAAAATCAACGAAGAATTATTTTGAAATATATAAAAATACTGGAAGGAAGATCCATGTCAGGGGGGCCTCCACCTGTCCACGAGGGTGGGGGGTGCACCCTACCCCCTGGGTGCGCCCCCTGCCTCGTGGGCCCCCTGACGCTCCACCGACCTCAACCCTGACTCCATATATTCACTTTCGGGGAGAAGGATTCATCGTGTTTTACGATACGGAGCCACTGCCAAGCCCTAAACTCTCTCGGGAGGGCTGATCTGGAGTCCGTTCGGGGCTCCGGAGAGGGGAATCTGTCGCCATCGTCATCATCAACCATCCTCCATCACCAATTTCATGATGCTCATCGCCGTGCGTGAGTAATTCCATCGTAGCCTTGCTGGACAGTGATGGGTTGGATGAGATTTATCATGTAATCGAGTTAGTTTTGTTAGGGTTTGATCCCTAGTATCCACTATGTTCTGAGATTGATGTTGCTATGAGTTTGCTATGCTTAATGCTTGTCACTAGGGCCCGAGTGCCAGGATTTCAGATATGAACCTATTATGTTTTCATCAATATATGAGAGTTCTTGATCCTATCTTGCAAGTCAATAGTCACCTACTATGTGTTATGATCCTGCAACCCCGAAGTGACAATAATCGGGACCACTCCCGGTGATGACCGTAGTTTGAGGAGTTCATGTATTCACTATGTGTTAATGCTTTGGTCCGGTACTCTATTAAAAGGAGGCCTTAATATCCCTTAGTTTCCAATAGGACCCTGCTGCCACGGGAGGGTAGGACAAAAGATGGCATGCAAGTTATTTTCCATAAGCACGTATGACTATATTCAGGATACATGCCTACATTACATTGATGAACTGGAGCTAGTTCGATGTCACCCTATGTTATGACTGTTACATGATGAACCACATCCGGCATAATTCTCCATCACCGATCCATTGCCTACGAGCTTTCCATATATTGTTCCTCGCTTATTTACTTTTCTGTTGCTATTGTTATCATCACTACAAAACACCAAAAATATTACTTTTGCTACCGTTACCTTTTACCACCGTTACCACTACTAACATATTACTTTGCTACTAAACACTTTGCTGCAGATATTAAGTTTCCAGGTGTGGTTGAATTGACAACTCAGCTGCTAATACTTGAGAATATTCTTTGGCTCCCCTTGTGTCGAATCAATAAATTTGGGTTGAATACTCTACTCTCGAAAACTGTTGCGATCCCCTATACTTGTGGGTTATCAGAGAATCGTCCGAGTTTTCGGACAAGGAGCCGCCGCCACCGCCGCCGTCGTCGTCGTCGTCGTCGTCGGAGGAGACGATGATGAGGTCCTTGAGGCGCTGGACGATTCAGTCCTACTGGCGCTTGAGCTTCGCTAGCCGAGCCGCCTCCGTCGCCTTCTCCCTGGCCTCACGCTCGGACTGCTTGATAGCTAGTTGGAGAGCCTTTGCATTCTTCGAGCGGCGCTACCGAGTGTCTGTCTCCGCCGTCATAAGAAACCGACGGTAGACCCACGCGAGGAGCCGCTGGTCCTCGTCGAGCTCCGCGGGTAACCCGCGGCGGCGGCGAACAGAGTTCTCCGCGCGTCCCTCTTCCTTGCCCGATGCCTCTCGCGGCGGGAGGCGCGCGCCTCTGACTCCAGTGTGCGTGTCCGGGCAGGCGGGGCGGGCACAAGCACCCACCACTGCCCGCGTGGGGGAGTAGCAGGCGGCGAGGCTAGGGGATGGCGTGGGGGGAGGGGACGCGGACTACGCAGCCCACACGCAGCCAAGCGTGGGCCGGGAGGATCCACCGCCGGCTTCCTCGCTGCACCGATGGGGGAGAGGCGAGGCCGATCCGGAACTACCACCCGTGTCCACCTTGAACTTCTCGAGGGCAATGTGGAGGGCTAGCTTATCGTCAGAGCCGGAAAAGGAGTGGCTGCCGATGCTCGACATGGTCGGAGTGGTCGAAGGGGATCGAATCGGAGAAATAGGAGGAAAGAAGTAGAGACAGATTAAGAGTGAAGTGAGCTAGGGTTTTCTGATTAGGGATATTTATGGGGACGGGGTGTGGTCGGAGTGGGTTGGGCCGACGTAGCGGGCGTGTCCAGGCGCCTCATATCCACCCCATATTGCTGGATATGAGGGACGTCGGACAATCCGGACGTTTGAGGGCCATTTGAGTCGCCCGGCCTAATCAGATTTTCATGACCGGTTAGTGACCGGGCGGGCCGTCCGGGTTTTAGAGACCGGTTTGAGACTCCCGGGTGTAGATGCTCATATGTGTCCCCGGCGGCCGAAGAGCGGCCGCGTGCTTCGTCTTGCTTGCCCCCGCAGTCAAACCCCACATAGAGGACAAGGCCAAGGAGCTGAGCTCTAGTGACGGCAACAACACCTACCCGCCGCGAACGTCCTGTCCTCAGACGCGGGCACGGAGGGGAAGCCGGCGTCACGCGAGAGCGCGCGTCCATGCTTGGGCCGAGGTGCCCATCGCGGGAGCGGCGCTGCCCTGACGGCCGAGCCGCCTCCATCTTGCGGACGATGCTGCCACGTGCAGTCGTCGTGCTCGTCAACAACGAATGGGCAAGCTCCGCGAGAGCCGCGGTGCACCAGGAGCACACTGACTGGGTATTCCGTGTTGGAACCGCATCCCTCTACCTACCTCTCCTCTCACTCGAACGGAGGTGGAAGAAGAAGAATAGTGGACACAAGATTTTCCGGCCGGCGCACGAATGCCGCCACGGAAGCACGAACGCCCCAATCCTTTTCTTCCTTACAGTGGCTACATGGCTACACACGGCTCACACGCAGCACAACCCCGGAAGAACTCTCACATCGACCGGGCGCGTACCACAGTCCCTACGGAGACTACATCTTCCTTAGGCCCCTCCCCCTTGACTCGGCACATACCGTCACCATGGCGCGTGATACGTCCATTTTGCATCATGCTTTTATATCGATATTTATTGCATTATGGGCTGTTATTACACATTATGTCACAATACTTATGCCTATTCTCTCTTATTTTACAAGGTTTACATAAAGAGGGAGAATGCCGACAGCTGGGATTCTGGGCTGGAAAAGGAGCAAATATTAGAGACCTATTCTGCACAGCTCCAAAAGTCCTGAAACTCCACGGAAGACATTTTCCAAATTTATAAAAAATACTGAGAGCAAGAACTTCACCAGGGGGGCCACACCCTACCGACGAGGGTGGGGGCGCGCCTCACCCCCCTGGGCACGCCCCCTACCTCGTGCCCCCCCTAGTGGCCCTCCGGTGACCATCTTCTGCTATATGAAGTCTTTCGATGGGAAAAAATAAGAAGCCATCTTCTCGGACGAAACTCCACCGCCACGAGGCGGAACCTTGGCGGAACCAATCAGGGGCTCTGGCGGAGCTGTTCTGCCGGGGAAACTTCCCTCCCGGAGGGGGAAATCATTGCCATCGTCATCACCAACGCTCCTCCCATCGGGAGAGGGCAATCTCCATCAACATCTTCATCAGCACCATCTCTTCTCAAAACCCTAGTTCATCTCTTGTATCCAATTCTTGTCTCCAAGATCGGGATTGGTGCTAGTAGGTTGCTAGAAGTGTTAATTACTCCTTGTAGTTGATGCTAGTTGGTTTATTTGGTGGAAGATCATATGTTCAGATCCTATATGCATATTAATACCCCTATGATTATGAACATGAATATGCTTTGTGAGTAGTTACGTTTGTTCCTAAGGACATGGGAGAAGCCTTTCTATTAGTAGTCATGTGAATTTGGTATTCGTTCGATATTTTGATGAGATGTATGTTGTCTCTCCTCTAGTGGTGTTATGTGAACATCGACTACATGACACTTCACCATTGTTTGGGCCTAGAGGAAGGCATTTGGGAGTAATAAGTAGATGATGGGTTGCTAGAGTTACAGAAGCTTAAACCCTAGTTTATGCGTTGCTTTGTAAGGGGCTGATTTGGATCCATATGTTTCATGCTGTGGTTAGGTTTACCTTAATACTTTTGTTGTAGTTGCGGATGCTTGCAATAGAGGTTAATCATAAGTGGGATGCTTGTCCAAGTAAGGGCAGTACCCAAGCACCGGTCCAACCACATACCAAATTATCAAAGTACCGAACGCGAATCATATGAACGTGATGAAAACTAGCTTGACGATATTCCCACGTGTCCACGGGAGAGTTTTTCTCTATATAAGAGTCTGTCTAGGCTTGTCCTTTGCTACAAAAAGGATTGGGCCACCTTGCTGCACTTTATTTACTTTTGTTACTTGTTGCTCATTACAAATTATCCTATCACAAAACTATCATTATCATTTCCTTACTGGAAACCGCTTATCATTTCCTTCTGCTCTCGTTGGGTTCGACACTCTTACTTATCGAAAGGACTACGATAGATCCCCTATACTTGTGGGTCATCAAGACTATTTTCTGGCGCCATTGCCGGGGAGTGAAGCGCCTTTGGTAGGTGGAATTTGGTAAGGAAAAATTTATATAGTGTGCTGAAATTTACTGTCACTTGTTACTATGGAAAGTAATCCTCTGAGGGGCTTGTTCGGGGTATCTTCACCCCGACCAGTAGAGCAAAGAGTTGCTCCTCAACCTACTCAAACTACTGAAAATGAAAATGAAAATGAAAATGTCTGCTTTGAAATTCCTTTGGGTATGATAGAAAAACTGCTAGCTAAATCCTTTTTAGGAGATGGAACAAAACATCCTGATGAGCATCTAATATATGTGGATGAAGTTTGTGGATTATTTAAGCTTGCAGGTGTACCCGGAGATGTTGTTAAGAAGAAGGTCTTCCCTTTATCTTTGAAGGGAGACGCATCGACATGGTATAGGCTATGTGATGATATGGGGTCTTGGAATTACAAACGATTGAAATTGGAATTTCATCAGAAGTTTTATCCTATGAATCTTGTTCATCGTGATCGCAATTACATATATAATTTTTGGCCTCATGAAGGAGAAAGCATCGCTCAAGCTTGGGGGAGGCTTAAATCAATGTTATATTCATGCCCCAATCATGAGCTCTCGAGAAAAACGATTATTCAAAATTTCTATGCTCGGCTTTCTGATAACAACCGCACCATGCTTGATACTTCTTGTGCTGGTTCTTTTATGATGAAGACTATTGAATTCAAATGGGATTTATTGGAAAGAATTAAATGCAACTCTGAAGATGTCACATCCCAAGTTCTGGTAATGCCTAGTGCTAACATATGGTGTTGCATCATGTCTACTCTACTCAGAAAATTGAAATGGGGATGACAGAACTCCCAGTACCCCATTAATCCAACTAGGATTTACTAAAATCTTTTTCAATGAACCTGAAATGCCCTTCTAAAATGTTCATCATCTTTTCCTTGGTCTAGAACCTCTGACAAAAATGGTGCACACTTTTCTAGGACAATAGAGGGTCACTGGATTAAATAATTAGTTAATTGCATTTGGGCATTTAAATGCTAGTGAGTATTTTAAATGTCCAAATAATCCCAAACCAAAATGTTCCATGTTTGATATATTCTAAACATTGGGCATGCACAGTTTGGTGATTTTTGAAAGTGCCTAGATATTTTTAGTAATGCCACAAACTTACAGAACAAAAGAGAAATAGCAAAACAGAAAGAAAATGAGAGTACATGAGCCACTTACCTGGCCTGCCTTGTGCGGCCCACCACTGCTGCAGGCCCAACCCACTAAGGGCAGCACTGTCTTCTTCCTCCTGCCAGGAGGAGAAGCAGCTGCGTGCCCGGCACACAGCCGAGCCGCGCCAGCCCCTGCTTGCCACCTCACGGCGTCTCGGCGCTTCCAACCGCGCAACGGAGATGCCCTCGTTTCCCTCTGCCCTCTCTCTCTCACACGCGGTCTCTCCCCTCCCCTCTGCTCTCTCTCTCACGGGCACCCGAACGAGCCAGAATGCGCCGCCGCAAAACACCGTGCCCACTGCCAACCCCTTGCCCCGTGGACGTGTTCCCTTGATCCGCCTCGATGATGTGAAGCTTCACGCCGCAACACATGTCCACGGATGCCTCGAATCGCCGCCTTCGAGCTTGTCACTGTCGCATCTGCTCGCTGGCTGTCTTCGTCGATTCGCTGTCAACTATTTGACCCCGAGCTCATCGACGACCCCATCCGATGCGCTGTGAGCCCCTGATTCTTTCCCCCCCTCTTTTCCGCTGCCGTTCCCGCACCCTAGCGCCTAGGCCGTGCTAGCCGAGCTCCGGCCGCCGCCTGCCTTGCTATCGTCGTGGCCTGTGCTCGATACAGCCGCGCCTTCGCACCGCATCAAGCTCCTGGTGACCCTAGGAGGTTGCCTAGACCTTCACCTTGCTCGCTCGTGCCCGGTAGCACCGTTGCTCGCATCCGCCCGAGCGCCGCCGCCGCCCACCTCGACGCCGGCGATGCTACAGCCCTCCCCTACAGCTGCCACTTGCACCACCCGACGCGCCTCTCTGTGGGCTTTCGGAAGAGCCTAGCCGCCCTTCGAACGGCCGCCGAAATCGGCCGGCCGGAGTACCTTCGTCGTCGGCTATGGTCGCCGGCGGCTAACCGCCGACGTAACCGGCCATTAGGGCCTAAGCACCCTACTAACTACCCCCTGGAGTCAATGACAGCCGGGTCCCACCACCTAATTAACCGGCTAACTAAAATAGATTAAGGTTAAATCTAATTGCAGTGGGCCCACATGTCAGCTTGACTATGCTGACGTGCCCTTTGACCCGACCCCACCCGTCTGTGACAATAGGCAGCGCTGGGTCACTGACCAGTGGGCCCCGCTGGTCAGGTTTGACCTGGACCGCGCCTGTTGACCGCTGACATCACAGTGACATCATGTTGATGCAGTAATGCATTTTCTGGATTTATTTTTATTCAGGAAATTCCAGAAAATAGTGCTAACTTCTAAAAATCATAGAAATTAATCTGTAACTCCAAATGAAATAAATTATATATGAAAAATGATCAGAAAAATTCAATCTATCCATTTATGCTACTTTCATGCATGTTCAACCAACTTATACCCCCTGTATAAGTGAAAACATGATAATGGCATTTTAAATACCCCTTAAGGAGTTTGCATATGAACCCTTGGTTCATATGGACTTCATTTAAATTGTTGCTAGATGCATTAGTACAAATCACAGCCTATTGACATGTCATGATCATGCATCATATCGTGCATTGCATTGATTATATTATTTTTGTGTTTGCCGGTGATTGTTCCCCCCCGATAGACGTGGTTCCGACGATGTGATCGATGACACCAATGAAGAACTATATTATCTTCAGAAGTGCCAGGAAAGCAAAACCCCCTTGTTCATTCTGATACAATCACACTCTCTCGCTCCTGCTCTCTTTTACTGCATTAGGACAACAGCGATTCAACGGTTACATGCTGCGGTAGCTGAACCCCTTTCCTCTGCATGACCTGCCATTGCCACAGTAAATAGTTGAAACCCACTAGCATGAGTGTCGTGGAATTGTCACGGCAGATGTCCTTAGTGTCAGGACTTAGTCGCGAGGCCAACGCATCTATGTGGTAGCTTGAGAGGGGTTGAGCGGGACGAGAGACGCGATGTTTTACCCAGGTTCGGCCCCTCACGGTGGAGGTAAAAGCCTACATCCTGCTTCATTGATAATGATGATGATGACCACGGTTACAAGAGTGCTCTATCTCGAGAGCTATTGTCTAAACCTAACTTGTCCAGCTCGTGGAACTTGTGAATCTTGTCCCCCTTTTGGGGAGCCCTGCCCCTCCTTATATATGTTGGAGCGGCGGGTTACATGTAGAGTCCTATTAGGATTAGGACTAGTCTATCTCTAATACAAACCGGATACATGTCCAGGTCTTAGCTCCTTGTAAGATAAATGTTCCTCATGCCTTTCCTCTTAAACTGGCCCACCATTAACCTAAACCGGCCTGCTGGGCCTTGGGCCTTGTCATCCATCTGGGATACGCGCCGGGTCACCAATGAGTCTTCAGGCTCATGAATCGTCATACCAGTGAACCGCCAGACACGTAAACCGCCAATCCTCTGGCGGTTTAGCAATGAAACGCCTAGTCCGATCGGGTTATACTTCCGGCCGGTTTACGCCGCGGGGTATATCCCCGACATTAGCCCCCAAGTTTAGCTTGGATTTATCCATGGTAAACTTATGCTGCAAAATAAACACAAGAACAAATTTGACAGGTTATGCTCCGGGTTAAGAATTCTTGTAAAGCGGTACCTGATCACCCTTAAATCCTTGTTATTTCCTCCTTCTGGGAAATCCGGGTCAACAAACCAGCTTCATAATCAATTTGCCGACATTGGTTTGTCATAGAGAAATATTGTGAAGAATAACCCCTTTGACTCAGCTCCCAAAGCACCGGTTTACGAAATATGGGTCTTGAAATACTTATCTGATATTCAGCCGGTTTGAAGATGTAAAACTTGCCGGTTTAATATTATCAAAATGGCCGGTTTATAAATATTGATGGCACCGGGTCATAATTGTTGTCGACACCGGGTCATGTAATTGATCTTCCTGATTTTCTCAAAACTGATAAAATGAAGATGTTCCTCCTTTATATGCATAATACCTGTAGCCCCCAAGTCTTAAGAGGAGAACATAGTGATAACTTAAGACTTGCTCCAATAAGTGTTTCAACCTTGAAGAAATCCGGTTTGTTCATCTCAATCATATAAACTGAATACTCCATATATGTAGCCCCCAAGTACCGGGTTGTCATGCTTGCAGCAACCTGGAACTTGTAATTGCTTATAAAAACTTCAATCAGTGTAACCCCCAAGGGCCAGGTCATTATGCAATAATGAGCAGGGACTTTGTAAATATAAGCATGTAGATTTTAGCAGTGATGTGTAACCCCCAAGGGCCGGCTTAGTAAGATAATACTGAACCGGGACTTGATATATACTTCAATGAAAATAACATCTTACAATGTAGCTTCCATCGTAGGGCTTGAACCCACGTCCACAAGGTTAAGAGCTTTGTGCTTTACCAACTGAGCAATGGATCCTTCAATATTATGGACGAAAACTTGTGTACCTTGAATTGTTGACAGGAGTAATTGGTAGCCCCCAAGGGCCGGCTCATTATAATATGACGAGTCGGGTCTTCAATAAGACTAGTAAAAATGACTTTGCATTAGCCCCCAAGTGTCATGGTTCATGCTTGCAGCGATATGAGACTTGCATATAATCTCAATTTGAATAATGTAGCCCCCAAGTGCCGGGTGGTAAGCTTGTAGCGACTCGGGACTATTCCTTCCATTGTAGAATAAATCATATCCTTTGATAAAATAATACACATTGCACTAAAGCAACTTTGAAAACTTTAATCATAATACTGGTTACTGGTTACTGATAATCATAATAAAAATCCAGCCATGTTGGCTATTTGAATAATATACCCAATGATTTATAAGCGCACAATTCCAATGGCGCAATCCAAATATATACTGGCGACTTATAGTCCAAAGCTAGGCCGGCTCAATAAACACCGGTGATTTGTAATTATGCTTTATTCAACCTGTTTCTGCATACAACAAGTTTAAAGTATCCTGGCGGTTTACCGCCGGACGGATCATAACGCCCAACAAATAACCCGGGTTTATAATCAAGGCTGCACTTAAGAATAATCAAATATGAAATATATGATACCTGTGACATTGAATCACATTATTGGTTTTACCAACTTTTTGTAGTAAGGGTGATAACCCAAATCTTGAGTACTGACAACTCCTTCCATATTGTGCCGGTTTATGATAAAACCGTGCTGGGTTGTGATAAACACCGGTTTAACCATATATAATACTGGCGACTCGTAGTCAAACCAGACCGGGCTGATAGTCTCCGGGTTATAATTTGATCGTGTACTAACAACTTGTAGTTGAAAGCCGAGCCGGGTTGATAAACACCGGTTTACTCCATAATAGGATGGTAACTTAAAACCAAACCGGGCAGATAGTCTTCGGATTAAGATTTCACCGTGTTCCGCCAATTTGTAATTTGACAGTCGAACCGGATTAACAATGTTGGTTTAAAAATGCAACAGAAGTAAAAGGTCTTTAGCAAAAAAGAACAGAATTCAAGCAAAGGCAAAAATAAAACCATTGCAAATGAGGCTTTGAGCCGATCAAGAGGCATTACCATGGTCGGACATGACCAAGCCCCCCAAAAGGCGTAGCTATGGTTCGAGTCAGCCAGGTCCCCAAATGATGCTTTGGCATTACGCCGATCAAGAGGTGTAGCTATGGTTCGGGTTCGACCAAGCCCCCAAGTGATGTTTGGCACTAGGCTGATCAAGAGGCGTGACTATGGTTCAGACGTGACCACAAGTCCCCAAGTGATGCTTTGGCATTACGCCGATCAAGAGGTGTAGCTATGGTTCGGGTTCGACCAAGCCCCCAAGTGATGTTGTGGCACTAGGCCGATCAAGAGGCGTGACTATGGTTCAGACGTGACCACGAGTCCCCAAGTGATGTTGTGGCTTTACGCCTATCAAAAGGTGTTGCTATGGTTTGGACGCGACCAAAGCCCCCAAGTGATCAATAATATGATAAGCCAATAAGGCAGGATACCCATGTTTGAACCGCGCATCATGGCAGCAGGTCCTCTTTGGCACCTTTTAACTATTTGCAAGAGATAAATCCTTCTTGAACCGGATGTTAAACCGGATATTAAGAGTTTCAAAGCTTTGTGGGAGACATCTTTCCCTTCAACCGGATTTTAAACCGGAATCTTCATTTTCAGCCGGAAATTTTCTCACGGCCTTTAAACTTGAACTTGCGAGAAGTTAATTCCCTTTTGAACCGGACATTGTTAAACCGGATTTGAGCGCTTCATAGCTTTGTGGGAAAATAGATTTTTCTTGAACCGGATTGTAAACCGGATATTGAGAGCTTCAGTGAGACTGACTTCCCTTGAGCTGGATTTTAAACCGGAGTCATTTCTGATGACCCGGAACTTCTTCATTGAGCCGGGATTTTATAACTGTCATATACTTTCTAAGCCGGCAATTTTCTGACGGCCCTTAAACTTTCATCAATATAACAGTAGCCTCTGGGACCGGGTTATCCTTCCCTCCATCGTCCTGGGGTTCTTAAATTTGCTGAAACTGGCAAGATTTGCTGAGTCATGTCATCGTAGCCCCCGAGCCTCAAAGGTGACTCGAGGAGTTGGCTTGAGACTCTCCATATTTGACCATGATATAAACCGGTACAACTTGTATATCATTGGCATTGATAGCACGATGTGAATCCATAGAAGGTTGAGGTGACTGCGGCGGGTTGTAAATGATCCCATATGAGCCGTGTCAGCAACTCGGCCAATGGTTCCTTCCAACTAGCGATTTGAAGTTAATCAAAACTATAGTGGCGGCGACTTGTGCGCCTGCCCATTGAACCATCCAGTGCAAACGGCGGTTGATGATAATTTGTCTCCAATTTGAAAGAAAACAGGGCTACCCAAGCTGTGACTTGCTCATACCCAATAAACAGCTCATGCAGACAGGTGCAGCCTGATATGTTGATGTAGACCAGGCCGTGAGCGACGGACAGCAAAGACGACCGCGGCTTTCAAAGGCGGCACAGACAGATGAGTCGGCCGCGGCATTGTAAACTGGCGTGGACGGGCGAATTAGCCACGTCATATTGATGTAAACCGGTCTGCAGAATGGCGATTTGCACATATATTCACCGAGCTTGATGGCATGGTAAGATACTAGCGCATTCATAATGGTTGCGCGAGTTTATACATCCATGACACAGCCATAGCTTTTGCAATGAACAATTGTCCTGCATAAACAATATTGCAGACCAAGGCAAAGGTAAACTGTTTTTTGACAAAATTAATATGTGCTAATAAAATATATTTTAGATGGATATCACCTGATGTGCTAGGCCGGAAATTATCCGCCATCGAGTTGATGATCACCACAGTGATGCTAAAATTAATCACGGCCGAGTTAACCATAGGAGCAGACAGATGAGTCGGACCGGCGTTGTAAGCCGGTGCGGCCGAGCAAGTTGTCCTCCACGCTGTAAGCCGGCATGGACGCATGAACCGGTGGCCATGGCGGACGGGCGAGTCGTCCGTGGTGTTGTAAGGTGATGCAGACGGGCAAGTCAGCCGGTACGTTGACGTAAACCGGACCGCGACACCCTGTCCGTGAAGCCGCACGATACAGCCGAACGTGCATCCGTGGTATAACACCACCCCTTTTTCTTTTAATAGTTGCCTTGCGTAAAAATATTACAGGCCAGAGTAATTGTTGTCGGATGAATTAACATGTACTGATAAAATACATAGAAATGATAGCACCTGGTATTTTTTGCCGGATGCTGGCGCCGGATAATGCATAGTGCTACTTTTGTTTTGATAAAAGAGTTGATTGGTTATGTGTCTTGTAATGCCTGAGGTCTCCACATAACCTGGCCGGAATTTTTTGAATCGGAATTTCTGGAACCGGAGTTTCTTGATAATCCGGCCGGAACTTTTGATAATCCGGAACTTTTGAACCGGAACCTCTTGATAATCCAACCGGAATTTTTGATAATCTGGAACCTTTTGAGCTGGAACCTCTGTATAACCCGGCCGAAACTTTTGATAATCCGGAACCTTTGAACCGGAACCTCTTGATAATCCAACTGGAATTTTTGATAATCCGGCCGGAATTTTTTGCTAATCTGGAAGTATTTGATAATTCGGAACTTTTCTATAGCCGAAGTCGGAACTCTTTGACGACTCGGACAGAACCTTTCGGCAATGCGGCTGGAACCCTTTGGCGATTCGGACTGAACTTTTCGTCGAGGCGATCGGAACTTTTTGATGAGTCAGACAGAACCTTTCGTCGAGACGGTCGAAACTTTTCAATGATCCGGCCGGAAATTTCCGACGAACCGGCGAAACGTTTCGATGAGCCTGACGGAACTTTTTCGGCGAGCCGGCTAGAGCTCTCCAACAAACCGACCGGAACTTTTTCATTGAGCCGGACGGAGCTTCTTGATCTCTGAGATAGCATCCTCCAAGAACTCAACACCACCGTGCGCAGGCCCCACGGTGGGCGCCAACTGTCGTGGAATTGTCACGGCAGATGTCCTTAGTGTCAGGACTTAGTCGCGAGGCCAACGCATCTATGTGGTAGCTTGAGAGGGGTTGAGCGGGACGAGAGACGCGATGTTTTACCCAGGTTCGGCCCCTCACGGTGGAGGTAAAAGCCTACATCCTGCTTCATTGATATTGATGATGATGACCACGGTTACAAGAGTGCTCTATCTCGAGAGCTATTGTCTAAACCTAACTTGTCTAGCTCGTGGAACTTGTGAATCTTGTCCCCTTTTGGGGAGCCCTGCCCCTCCTTATATATGTTGGAGGGGCGGGTTACATGTAGAGTCCTATTAGGATTAGGACTAGTCTATCTCTAATACAAACCAGATACAAGTCCAGGTCTTAGCTCCTTGTAAGATAAATGTTCCTCATGCCTTTCCTCTTAAACTGGCCCACCATTAACCTAAACCGGCCTGCAGGGCCTTGGGCCTTGTCATCCATCTGGGATACGCGCCGGGTCACCAATGAGTCTTCAGGCACGTGAATCGTCATACCAGTGAACCGCCAGACACGTAAACCGCCAATCCTCTGGCGGTTTACCAATGAAACGCCTAGTCCGGCCGGGTTATACTTCCGACCAGTTTACGCCGCGGGGTATATCCCCGACAATGAGTAAGAGTTGTTTGAGCCCTGATGTGCCTACTCATTCATGCTTGTTTGTCTTGCCTGCTACTGCTTAGAGTTGAGTCCGGTCTGATTCATCAGGAATGAATTGGAACGTGGTGAACATGTCCTACCGTTGAGAGCTAAGTGTGTGAACACGTTTTGGTAAAGGTAGCGGTGAGAGGCCATGGTAGGAAGTACATGGTGGGTTGTCTTCATTGCAGCCGTCCTCAGGAACTGAGTTCTGTGTTTGTGATCCATGAATAGCTACTACCACGCATTGGAATGCTTCAGTGCCCCTCTCGACTTATTAATCAACCTGATCTCTGTCCAGGAGTTGCAACTAGTTTCTGGTGTTTGTAGGTAGTGTTAGTAGTCTACCAAGTGGCACCCGGTACAGGTGGGCTTGGGACAGACTAGGCACAGTGGCACGGTGTACCAAGTGGCACCCGGATGGTGGGCTTGGGAACCCTGCACACATCATTTGGGGCCGTGAGCGACACCCCGGCCGGATCTCCTTGCGGATGGAACCCGAATAGGTGATAAACCTGGACTAGAGACTTGTTGGTTAGTTAGGTCGTGGCCGACTCCCTCGCCCGGTTTCCGCTTGAAGGTTGCCGAGGTACAGGGCGATAACTGGCGAGAGCGTGTGTGAAGAAGTACACCCCTCCAAGGTTATCATTATCTATTCGAATAGCCGGATTCCTCGGATATGGAAACTTGGACCCCTTGCATAGTTCATAGACAAGTGAAAGTGGATACTCTAAAACTCGCAAGATAAGCGTGAGTGCTATGGATGGCGTTCTCGCAGGGAGACGGGAGCGGATCCACAGTGGTGTATTGGTATGGTGAATTTGTGGACTCGTGTGCGCCACCTCAAAAGAGTTACTTGCAGTCGTAGTTCAGGTTAGCCACTGAGTCAAAGCTGGCTTGCTGTAGTTAAACTCCACCACCCTCTTTGTTGATACCGATGCATATGTAGTTAGTTCTGATGTAAGTCTTGCTGGGTACATTTGTACTCACGTTTGCTTATTTTGTGTTTTGTAGAGAGACTTCAATCTCGCTAGTAGTTCCACGTGGGCTTCGACGTTTAGCTTGTTACCTCAGCTACGATCTTGTACCCTTGGGAGGGTCTGGTAGATAGTCAGGCTCCTCAGCCTTCTTCATTTTTAGTTGTCTGTACTCAGACAAGTTAAGCTTCCGCATGTGCTTTGACTTGTATGCTCTGAATTATGGGTCATGAGACCGATTTTTGTAATATCTCATTCCTCGGAGCCTAATGAATAAATAATTGAGTCGTAGAGTTATGTTGTGATGCCATGTTGTATTTACACATGTCGAGCATATTGTGTGTATGATTGAAATGCTTGGTATGTGTGGGATCCGACAACCTCGTTGTTTATCCTTGGTAGCCTCTCTTATGGGGAAATGTAGTCTTGTGCTTCCATGAGCCATAGTAGTCCGCTACAGCCCGGTTCACCGGAGTCCTGCTAGCCCAGCACTACTGCTCAGGACACTTGTCTGGCCGGCATGTGTTTCACTTTGTTCCTGTGTCTGTCCCTTCGGGGAAATGTCACGCGGTGACATCCGGAGTCCTGCCTAGCCTGCTACAGCCCGGTTCACCGGAGTCCTATTAGCCCAGTGCTACAGCCCGGATTCACACGTTACTGACCGACATGCTCGATGTTGATTCATGTATGCCTGTCCCCGTAAGTTAGTGCCACTTTGGGTTCACGACTAGTCATGTCGGCCCGGGTTCTCTGTCATATGGATGCTAGCGACACTATCATATACGTGAGCCAAAAGGCGCAAACGGTCCAGGGCCATGGTAAGGCGACACCCGTGGGGATACCGTGCGTGAGGCCGCAAAGTGATATGAGGTGTTACAGGCTAGATCGGTGTGACTTAGAATCGGGGTCCTGACAGCTTTCGTATCAGAGCCCGACTTCCTGTAGGATTACCAAGCCAAGCTGGTCGAAGTTGAGTCTAGAAATGCTTTAGTTATATAAGGGAATTGATTGTGGAAGGGAACGTAAGGCTCTTTTTACTCCTTATCCACATGACCTTCTGATCTGAGTCATCTTATCTTTTCTACGGGGTTAAGAACTAGGCTTCTCTTCTATCTCTCAGGATGACGTGTTACTAAAACCGTAGTTTCCTAGGATTGGTGAGTTCAAGCCTCAGTTCAGTTCCTACTACTTCCATATGTTCATAGCTGGCCTCAGAACCTTGATATTGTGATGTTGAGTGGTTATGCCACCATTTTGCAGGATGTCTCAAATCATTTTGAGCATTTACAGCTGTTGTGCTGTCCGAGTCATCCCAGGTTTCTAAATAGTCCGATGCATTTGCAAATCCCTTCCTCCCGTTCTCGATGTTCCTTGGGCCAGATTAAGCACACTAATCGGTCTGTTGAGGTACTCCGTTGCCTTGATATGTATGTTGGAGTTAGTGTTATGACCCTAGGTGTCCTTGAGAACCACTCAGTAATTTAGCAACGCTTTCGTATCCCCAGTGTGATGATTCTGGCCACCATTCTCGGAAGCATCCAATGATGCCATTTAGTAGTAGGCATTCTATTTCTGGGTTTTTGAGCCCAAGTTTCACTCTACTTACCTCTTGTTGATAGTGTTGCTAGTTCCTTCAGGATATTAGCAACCCTTGCGATAGTCCTCGAGGTCTGTGGTATATCGTTCTTCCAATACCATGAGCCAATATGGCAGAAGTTATTTGAACCAAAAGATCACAATCAGAGTACTCTTGAGGAGTTCTCCATTCATAATTGTGACTCTGCCAGTCCTACCTCTCTGCATGGGTTACCCGGAAGAAACATGTCGAACTTGGTTCAACATACTAATCTATGCATCCACAACTCAAAAAGTTATATGTTCTTTGAGTTGACCCTCCTCAGTTGTATCCCGACCCTACTCTATCACTTGATAGTCAGGACTAGTTGTGCATTCATGCTCATCGATGCCTATTATTCTTGTGGCCCGTCAAGCCATTCTATTCTGGAATGACTAGGAGAAACAAACTCCAGCACCTCATCCATATCTAGGATTGGGTCAAAGCAATTGTATTCCGCAGATTAAGAATGCTAATCCAGCTTCTAGTCTGTTCTACCTTGGAGTGTTACCATCTTTCTGTCAGGAGTGTCATGGGAATTGCACCACCTCCTATAAATTATTGATGCAGTAATACTTCTTGCCATCATTGTTCATTCCTTGGTTCCGTGTTATTATAACCGGAATGCCGACAAGTGTACTGTGATGTGCGAAATCAATACTCCTAGCAACTCCGTTGCTTGGTAGTTAATGGACAATACTCTCAATCTTAGCGTGCTGGTTATTGAATCATCATCCTAAGATTGATCATGCTACCTAGTCCATATTTCCGGGTGCACTCATCGACCAAGGAGTTAGGATTGTGACAATCCCTCGCTCCTTGATCATATCGTCTTGCCTGAAAAGCAAGATTGTTCTCGAGCTTAATATCATATCGGTGGTTCGTGATTTCCTGAATATCTTCTCGGAAGTATTACCCGATTGTCACCTGACCGCTATGTTGAGTTCATGATCATGTTGGTTTTCCTCCAAACCACCCATTCTTCAAGAATCTATGTTGGATACCCTGAGCTAGTTGGTTAAGCTAAACAACAACTTCGAGAGTTGGAAGATGAAAGCTTGTCCGACTTAGTTCATCACTAAGGGATATCCTTGTGTGCGTGTGTGTTGAAGAAAGATGATATCTTCATCAATTGATCCTCGTGATCAATTGTCGGTGCTATTGTCTCACCCAAACTTTGATTTGAGTGTGGGCTATCGTCAAGTCAAATCAGAACCAACGATTCTTGTAATGTTGTCTTACTCGTGGTTGATCCCTCGAGCATACACCATTACATTCTTTGGTCTGACCAATGCTATCACCGTGTTCACATAATGGTGGAAGTCCAGTGATATGGAAATTCCGATGAGTTGCTGTTGAGCCCATCAGCAGCATTTTGTCTCCCCCATGATTCGTGTTAAACATTGAGCTAGTGTTGGAAACTTTTGTAAGCATTGCCTTCGTGTTCCGCTCCTGAGGTATATGTTTGGGTGAAAGAAGTGACTTTCTCCAAGTTCACGTGCATTAGGTGCAAGTTGCCGCCATGAATTTGAGAAAGTTTGTTTTGCTTCCTCTGGAATCATCCCAAGTTAGTCATGCATGTGCGAAGTATTCTATGGTTTGATAGACTGATCATCTTCATTCTGTATGTATCCCTAGCACACGAAGCCACTGATTGAATTGTTCAAGGATAAGAAGTTCAAATGCTATTCCCGAAGGGCCCAGACGGACATGCACAAGACTTCATTATTTCAATGATGGTTCCAATCTGAACCCGGTAGTGTTTTATTGTAAGACTACTATGTGATCATGCTTGTCTTGGACAGCGTGTTCATAGGTTTGTAGCAGAACCAGCTCATGTTTTGGAGCTTTCTATCGTAGTTCATTTCCCGAGAATCTTGCAACGCCATCTCATCAAATTGTGTTGCAAACTTTCTTTTCAGACATGCTGAGTCTGAAGTATCCTATCACCAATCGGATCTGAATTTCAGGCAGATATGATGGTTGGAACATACTCCAAGAACTATAATGTTGGTCTCTCTGTAACCGGTAACGTGGATGTCGTGGCCAACACACCTAGCCGGAAGGCCTATTATTGTAGTAGCTTGGTTGAAGAAGTTGGTCACCTCCCCATAAGGATCTCGCAGGATCTGCCTCTGTAGTTATTCCTTATGGATTCTTGAGCTTCCGAAGTCCGACCTTTTACTTGATGTTCTAGATATCAAACCATATCTATGAATGGATTACGCTAGCACTTCAAGGAGAACATTAGAAGCGAAGTGCTAAATGTCTCCCGGTCGATCGTCCAGATTCTGTTCCCTTAGCCTCGCTAAGGGAAGGTCTGAGAAGGTGTTATGTTCCTTTGTATCCGCATCATCCATCACTAGTCATCATGGTAGTATGTCGTGTTGCCAGGATCCTTGCCACGGATGTTGGTAGAACCTTGATGAATATGGAAATGCTCAAGTTCTTGAGAGCACGCGCAAGCAAATTCATCCATTACATTGTCTTCAACAAGGTAGTCCACATCATCCATCCTAGTCGGAGTATGCCATTCTTTCGAACCCGTTCCAACGATCGATTGTGATTACCTCAGGCTGGTATAAACAGTTTCAATGATCTTTGTATCAAAAGTAATTCTTTTTGCCACTTAAGGGAAATGCTCTACGAGTCACCTTTCCCTAAGGTGTCCCGTTATGGAATCATGGCAATTACCTCCTCGCTACTTTGAAACCATGCACCATCCTACTCCAGCGTGGAATTGTTGCCTACCAATTTGAACCCTTGTCATCTATTACCTTCCATCTCTCTCGATGTGTGTTTTGTGTCTCAGCTCAAGAGATGTTCTAATGTCTCACTCCATGAGTTGATCTTGAGTTGCTCGATCTTTGAGAAGAACGTTTCCTGTAGAGTTACCTTCCGTCTTCATCGTGTTGGATGAAGATCTCGAAGACAAAGACGTCAAGAGCAATGTGATGCAATATATCGGTATCTTCGAGAAGGGCAGTTGGATCAAGAAGACTGTGATAGTTTTGTGACCCCTCTGTCTTCTTACTCCACTTCTTGAATCTCGGGACGAGATTCTTGTTTTAGTGGGGGTGAGTTTGTCACATCCCAAGTTCTGGTAATGCCTAGTGCTAACATATGGTGTTGCATCATGTCTACTCTACTCAGAAAATTGAAATGGGGATGATAGAACACCCAGCACCCCATTAATCCAACTAGGATTTACTAAAATCTTTTTCAATGAACCTGAAATGCCCTTCTAAAATGTTCATCATCTTTGCCTTGGTCTAGAACCTCTGACAAAAATGGTGCACACTTTTCTAGGACAACAGAGGGTCACTGGATTAAATAATTAGTTAATTGCATTTGGGCATTTAAATGCTAGTGAGTATTTTAAATGTCCAAATAATCCCAAACCAAAATGTTCCATGTTTGATATATTCTAAACATTGGGCATGCACAGTTTGGTGATTTTTGAAAGTGCCTAGATATTTTTAGTAATGCCACAAACTTACAGAACAAAAGAGAAATAACAAAACAGAAAGAAAATGAGAGTACATGAGCCACTTACCTGGCCTGCCTTGTGCGGCCCACCACTGCTGCAGGCCCAACCCACTAAGGGCAGCACTGTCTTCTTCCTCCTGCCAGGAGGAGAAGCAGCTGCGTGCCCGGCACACAGCCGAGCCGCGCCAGCCCCTGCTTGCCACCTCACGGCGTCTCGGCGCTTCCAACCGCGCCACGGAGATGCCCTCGTTTCCTTCTGCCCTCTCTCTCTCACACGCGGTCTCTCCCCTCCCCTCTGCTCTCTCTCACGGGCGCCCGAACGAGCCGGAATGCGCCGCCGCAAAACACCGTGCCCACTGCCAACCCCTTGCCCCGTGGACGTGTTCCCTTGATCCGCCTCGATGATGTGAAGCTTCACGCCGCAACACATGTCCACGGATGCCTCGAATCGCCGCCTTCGAGCTTGTCACTGTCGCATCTGCTCGCTGGCTGTCTTCGTCGATTCGCTGTCAACTATTTGACCCCGAGCTCATCGACGACCCCATCCGATGCGCTGTGAGCCCCTGATTCTTTCCCCCCCTCTTTTCCGCTGCCGTTCCCGCACCCTAGCGCCTAGGCCGTGCTAGCCGAGCTCCGGCCGCCGCCTGCCTTGCTATCGTCGTGGCCTGTGCTCGATACAGCCGCGCCTTCGCACCGCATCAAGCTCCTGGTGACCCTAGGAGGTTGCCTAGACCTTCACCTTGCTCGCTCGTGCCCGGTAGCACCGTTGCTCGCATCCGCCCGAGCGCCGCCGCCGCCCACCTCGACGCCGGCGATGCTACAGCCCTCCCCTACAGCTGCCACTTGCACCACCCGACGCGCCTCTCTGTGGGCTTTCGGAAGAGCCTAGCCGCCCTTCGAACGGCCGCCGAAATCGGCCGGCCGGAGTACCTTCGTCGTCGGCTATGGTCGCCGGCGGCTAACCGCCGACGTAACCGGCCATTAGGGCCTAAGCACCCTACTAACTACCCCCTGGAGTCAATGACAGCCGGGTCCCACCGCCTAATTAACCGGCTAACTAAAATAGATTAAGGTTAAATCTAATTGCAGTGGGCCCACGTGTCAGCTTGACTATGCTGACGTGCCCTTTGACCCGACCCCACTCGTCTGTGACAATAGGCAGCGCTGGGTCACTGACCAGTGGGCCCTGCTGGTCAGGTTTGACCTGGACCGCGCCTGTTGACCGCTGACATCACAATGACGTCATGCTAACGCAGTAATGCATTTTCTGGATTTATTTTTATTCAGGAAATTCCAGAAAATAGTGCTAACTTCTAAAAATCATAGAAATTAATCTGTAACTCCAAATGAAATAAATTATATATGAAAAATGATCAGAAAAATTCAATCTATCCATTTATGCTACTTTCATGCATGTTCAACCAACTTATACCCCCTGTATAAGTGAAAACATGATAATGGCATTTTAAATACCCCTTAAGGAGTTTGCATATGAACCCTTGGTTCATATGGACTTCATTTAAATTGTTGCTAGATGCATTAGTACAAATCACAGCATATTGACATGTCATGATCATGCATCATATCGTGCATTACATTGATTATATTCTTTCTGTGTTTGCCGGTGATTGTTCCCCCCCGATAGACGTGGTTCCGACGATGTGATCGATGACACCGATGAAGAACTATATTATCTTCAGAAGTGCCAGGCAAGAAAAAGCCCCTTGTTCATTCCGATACAATCACACTCTCTCGCTCCTGCTCTCTTTTACTGCATTAGACAACAACGATTCAACGGTTACACGCTGCGGTAACTGAACCCCTTTCCTCTACATGACCTGTCATTGCCACAGTAAATAGTTGAAACCCACTAGCATGAGTAAGAGTTGTTTGAGCCCTGATGTGCCTACTCATTCATGCTTGTTTGTCATGCCTTCTACTGCTTAGAGTTGAGTCCGGTCTGATTCATTGGGAATGAATTGGAACATGGTGAACATGTCCTACCGTTGAGAGCTAAGTGTGTGAAGACGTTTTGGTAAAGGTAGCGGTGAGAGGCCATGTAGGAGTACATGGTGGGTTGTCTCATTGCAACCGTCCTCAGGAACTGAGTTCTGTGTTTGTGATCCATGAACAGTTACTACCACACATTGGGTTCCGGTAACTCGGCCCCTCTCGGCTTATTAGTCAACTCGATCTCTGTCCAGGAGTTGCAACTAGTTTCTGGTGTTTTTAGGTAGTGTTAGTAGTCTACCAAGTGGCACCCGTTACAGGTGGGCTTGGGACAGACTAGGCACAGTGGCACGGTGTACCAAGTGGCACCCGGATGGTGGGCTTGGGAACCCTGCACACATCATTTGGGGCCGTGAGCGACACCCCGGCCGGATCTCCTTGCGGATGGAACCCGAATAGGTGATAAACCTGGACTAGAGACTTGTTGGTTAGTTAGGTCGTGGCCGACTCCCTCGCCCGGTTTCCGCTTGAAGGTTGCCGAGGTACAGGGCGATAACTGGCGAGAGCGTGTGTGAAGAAGTACACCCCTCCAAGGTTATCATTATCTATTCGAATAGCCGGATTCCTCGGATATGGAAACTTGGACCCCTTGCATAGTTCATAGACAAGTGAAAGTGGATACTCTAAAACTCGCAAGATAAGCGTGAGTGCTATGGATGGCGTTCTCGCAGGGAGACGGGAGCGGATCCACAGTGGTGTATTGGTATGGTGAATTTGTGGACTCGTGTGCGCCACCTCAAAAGAGTTACTTGAAGTCGTAGTTCAGGTTAGCCACTGAGTCAAAGCTGGCTTGCTGCAGTTAAACTCCACCACCCTCTTTGTTGATACCGATGCATATGTAGTTAGTTCTGATGTAAGTCTTGATGGGTACATTTGTACTCACGTTTGCTTATTTTGTGTTTTGTAGAGAGACTTCAATCTCGCTAGTAGTTCCACGTGGGCTTCGACGTTTAGCTTGTTACCTCAGCTACGATCTTGTACCCTTGGGAGGGTCTGGTAGATAGTCAGGCTCCTCAGCCTTCTTCATTTTTAGTTGTCTGTACTCAGACAAGTTAAGCTTCCGCATGTGCTTTGACTTGTATGCTCTGAATGTTGGGTCATGAGACCCATGTTTGTAATATCTCGCTCCTCGGAGCATAATGAATAAATAATTGAGTCGTAGAGTTATTTGGTGATGCCATGTTGTATTTACACATGTCGAGCATATTGTGTGTATGATTGAAATGCTTGGTATGTGTGGGATCCGACAACCTAGTTGTTTATCCTTGGTAGCCTCTCTTATGGGGAAATGTAGTCTTGTGCTTCCATGAGCCATAGTAGTCCGCTACAGCCCGGTTCACTGGAGTCCTGCTGGAGTCCTGCTAGCCCAGCACTACTGCTCAGGACACTTGTCTGGCCGGCATGTGTTTCACTTCGTTCCTGTGTCTGTCCCTTCGGGGAAATGTCACGCGGTGACATCCGGAGTCTTTCCTAGCCTGCTACAGCCCGGTTCACCGGAGTCCTGTTAGCCCAGTGCTACAGCCCGGATTCACACGCTGCTGACCAACATGCACTAAATATGGACATGACTCTGAGATAGTAGCTTCTTTCTGTGAATCTTTTGCTACTTATGTTGATCTCCCCAAGGAGAAGTGGTTTAAATATCATCCTCCCATAGAGGTAAAAGTAGCTGCACCTATTAAAGTTGAAGAAAAGATTGTCACTTATAATGACCCTATTGTTCCTACTTCTTATGTTGAGAAACCACCTTTCCCTGTTAGGATAAAGGATCATGCTAAAGCTTCAACTGTAGTTCGTAAAAGCAATAAAAGCAATATTAAAACATATACACCTCCTGAGCAAGTTAAAGTTGAACCTAATATTGCTATTGTTAAAGATCTCTTGTCCGATAATATTGATGGGCATGCTATTTATTTCTGTGATGAAATTGCTAGAATTGCTAAACCCTGTGCTAAAGATAAACCTAGACCTGTGGTAGGCATGCCTGTTATTTCTGTTAAAATAGGAGATCATTGTTATCATGGCTTATGTGATATGGGTGCTAGTGCTAGTGCAATACCTTATTCCTTATACAAAGAAGTTATGCATGATATTGCACCTGCTGAGATGGAAGATATTGATGTCACAATTAAACTTGCCAATAGAGATACTATTTCACCAATGGGAATTGTTAGAGATGTTCAAGTCTTGTGTGGGAAAACTAAATATCCTGCTGATTTTCTTGTTCTTGGTTCCCCACAAGATAGCTTTTGCCCCATTATATTTGGTAGACCCTTCTTAAACTGTTAATGCTACCATAGATTGCAAAAGAGATGTTGTGACTATCGGTTTAGATGATATGTCTCATGAATTTAATTTCTCTAAATTTAGTAGACAACACCGTGAAGAAGAATTACCTAGTAAGGATGAAATTATTGGTCTTGCTTCTATTGCCGTACCTCCTAGTGATCCTTTAGAACAATATTTGCTAGACCATGAAAATGATATGTTTATGAATGAAAGAAGGGAAATAGATGAAGTATTCTTTAAACAGGAACCTATTCTGAAAAACAATTTACCTATTGAAATCCTAGGGGATCCTCCTCCACCCAAGGGTGATCCCGTGTTTGAGCTTAAACCGTTACCTGATACTCTTAAATATGCTTATCTTGATGAGAAAAAGATATATCCTATTATTATTAGTGCTAACCTTTCAGAGCATGAGGAAGAGAGATTATTGAAAACTCTGAAGAAGCACTGTGCTGCTATTGGGTATACTCTTGATGATCTTAAGGGCATTAGTCCCACTCTATGTCAACAAAAAATAAATTTGGAAGAAGATGCTAAACCAGTTCGTGATCATCAACGCCGGCTGAATCCTAAAATGAAAGAAGTGGTAAGAAAGGAAATACTAAAGCTCCTTGAGGCAGGTATAATCTATCCTGTTGCTGATAGTCAGTGGGTAAGTCCTGTCCATTGTGTCCCTAAGAAGGGAGGTATTACTGTTGTTCCTAATGATAAAGATGAATTGATTCCACAAAGAATTATCACAGGTTATAGGATGGTAATTGATTTCCTCAAATTAAATAAAGCTACTAAGAAAGATCATTACCCCTTACCTTTTATTGATCAAATGCTAGAAAGATTATGCAACCATACACACTATTGCTTTCTAGATGGTTATTCTGGTTTCTCTCAAATACCTGTGTCGGCTAGAGATCAATCAAAGACTACTTTTACATGCCCTTTTGGTACTTTTGCTTATAGACGTATGCCTTTTGGTTTATGTAATGCACCTGCTACCTTTCAAAGATGCATGATGGCTATATTCTCTAACTTTTGTGAAAAGATTTGTGAGGTTTTCATGGATGATTTTTCCGTCTATGGATCTTCTTTTGACGATTGCTTAAGCAACCTTGATCGAGTTTTGCTGAGATGCGAAGAAACTAATCTTGTCTTGAATTGAGAAAAGTGCCACTTTATGGTCAATGAAGGTATTGTCTTGGGGCATAAAGTTTCCGAAAGAGGTATTGAAGTTGATAAAGCCAAGGTTGATGCTATTGAAAAGATGCCATGTCCCAAGGACATCAAAGGTATAAGAAGTTTACTTGGTCATGCCAGATTTTATAGGAGGTTCATTAAGGACTTCTCAAAAATTTCTCGGCCTCTGACTAATTTATTACAAAAAGATATACCATTTGTTTTTAATGATGATTGTGTAGAAGCATTTGAAATACTTAAGAAAGCATTGATTTCTGCACCTATTGTTCAGCCACCTGATTGGAATTTACCCTTTGAAATTATGTGTGATGCTAGTGATTATGCTGTAGGTGCTGTTCTAGGACAAAGAGTTGATAAGAAATTAAATGTTATTCAATATGCTAGTAAAACCCTAGACAATGCTCAAAGAAATTATGCTACCACTGAAAAAGAATTCTTAGCAGTTGTATTTGCTTGTGATAAGTTCAGACCTTATATTGTTGATTCTAAAGTAACTATTCACACTGATCACGCTGCTATTAAATATCTCATGGAAAATAAAGATGCTAAACCTAGACTTATTAGATGGGTTCTCTTGCTACAAGAATTTGACTTACATATTGTTGATAGAAAGGGAGCTGAGAACCCCGTTGCAGACAACTTGTCTAAGTTAGAAAATGTGCTTGATGACCCACTTCCTATTGATGATAGCTTTCCGGATGAGCAACTAAATGTCATAAATGCTTCTCATACTGCTCCATGGTATGCTGATTATTCTAATTACATTGTTGCTAAGTTTATACCACCTAGTTTCACATACCAGCAAAAGAAAAAGTTCTTCTATCATTTGAGGCATTACTTTTGGGATGACCCACATCTTTATAAAGAAGGAGTAGATGGTGTTATTAGACGTTGTGTACCTGAGCATGAACAGGAACAGATCCTGCGCAAGTGTCACTCCGAAGTTTATGGAGGACACCATGCTGGAGATAGAACTGCACATAAGGTATTGCAATCTGGTTTTTATTGACCTACTCTCTTCAAGGATGCCCGTAATTTCGTCTTATCTTGTGATGAATGTCAAAGAATTGGTAATATTAGTAGACGTCAAGAAATGCCTATGAACTATTCACTCGTTATTGAACCATTTGATGTTTGGGGCTTTGACTATATGGGACCCTTTCCTTCCTCTAATGGATATACACATATTTTAGTTGCTGTTGATTACGTTACTAAGTGGGTAGAAGCTATTCCAACTAGTAATGCTGATCATAACACTTCTATTAAAATGCTTAAAGAAGTTATTTTTCCAAGATTTGGAGTCCCTAGATATTTAATGACTGATGGTGGTTCACATTTTATTCATGGTGCTTTCCGTAAAATGCTCGCTAAATATGATGTTAATCATAGAATTGCATCTCCTTATCACCCTCACTCTAGTGGTCAAGTAGAATTGAGTAATAGAGAACTCAAATTAATTTTGCAAAAGACTGTTAATATATCTAGAAAGAATTGGTCCAAGAAACTTGATGATGCATTATGGGCCTATAGAACTGCATATAAAAATCCTATGGGTTTGTCTCCGTATAAAATGGTTTATGGAAAAGCATGTCACTTACCTCTCGAACTAGAACACAAGGCATATTGGGCTATTAAAGAACTCAATTATGATTTCAAACTTGCCGGTGAGAAGAGGTTATTTGATATTAGCTCACTTGATGAATGGAGAACCCAAGCCTATGAAAATACCAAGTTGTTTAAAGAAAAGGTTAAAAGATGGCATGCCAAAAGAATACAAAAGCGTGAGTTTAATGTAGGTGATTATGTATTTCTATACAACTCTCGTTTAAGATTTTTTTTTGCAGGAAAACTTCCCTCTAAATGGGAAGGTCCTTACGTTATCGAGGAGGTCTATCGTTCCGGTGCCATAAAAATCAACAACTTCGAAGGCACAAATCTGAAGGTGGTGAACAGTCAAAGAATCAAACATTATATCTCAGGTAATCCCATAAATGTTGAAACCAATGTTATTGAAACCGTAACCCTGGAGGAATACATAAGGGACACTTTCCGGAACGTTTCAGACTCCGAAAAGGAATAGGTATGTGGTACGGTAAGTAAACTGACTCCAAAACAATTTTTAAGGCAATATTTCTCCATTTTGGAATATTTAGAAAAATAGAAAAATAAGTAGCAGTCCGGGAAGGACACGAGGGCTCCACGAGGGTGGAGGGCGCGCCCTACCCCCTGGGCACGCCCCCTACCTCGTGGGCACCTCGTGTGCTCTCCGGACTCCGTTTTCATACATGACACGTATTTTAGTTGGTAAAAATTCATTATATAATCTCCCGGAGGTTTTGACTCCCGTATCATGCAATTATCCTCTGTTTTGTGTTTCGAGCTGTTGCTGCTGCAGATTAGAGCAAGATGTCTTCGCAAGAGTCAGTCCGGGAGAGCCGGGTGTCTCACCCGGCACCGAGATCAATGACAAACAACAATGTTGAGCTCTTTGGGCCAGCAACGGAGGAAGAGATGGAGGCCGAATTGAAGAGGATAGATGCCATGGAAGAGGATCAAGAAGTCACTTCCCGCTTCCGTGCTGGATTCACAATGGGAGAACTGCAGAGCTCGGCTATTCCAAACTCGGTTATCCCTTCCAATGTTAGATTTCTTTCTTATGAGAATATGAAAAAGAGTGTCACTAGTTCTCCCGTAGCTATGCAGCACCCTTGGGTGCAGGGGGCTTTGGCTGTTACAGGAAAACTCTGAAAGTAAATAATGGACCTCAAGCAGCAAGTCAATAAGCTAGAGGAGGAGAATCGTATCCTGAGGGGCATCATCGCCAAGAATATCACATCACCACCCCTGAAAAGAGAGACATAACCACATGGGTATGGGCACTCCCCTTGGCAACTGCCAAGCTTGGGGGAGTGCCCTGGTATCGTATCACCATCACTTTTATCTTTACCGTTTTCTTAGTTCGATCCTTTTGGTAATATCTTGATCTAGTAGAATAAAAGTTCTTAGTATTATCTAGTTGTGATTTTTCCTTTATTATCCTTCTATGTAATCAAGTTCGTGAGCTATATATAATAAAGATTAGTGTTGAGTCAAGGGCTTGATTATTTTTCCATGATCCTAAGTGAATAAGAGAAAAGAGAAAGAAATAAAAAGAAACAAAGAGATCGTATGGATCTTATGGAGAGTAATGAGATCACATAGAAAAAAGTATGATGAATAAAAGTTGTTGAGAGTTGACAAACATAGTTTTGGTTATCGTTGCAATTAATAGGAAGTAATAAAGAAAGAGAGGTCTTCACATATAAATATACTATCTTAGACATCTTTTATGATTGTGAGCACTCATTAAAATATGACATGCTAAAGAGTCGACGTTGGACAAGGAATGCAACGTAATGGGTTATGTTTTCTTACATCTGAGATAAATTATATTGTCTTGGATCCTCCAACGTGTTGAGCTTGCCTTTCCCCCTCATGTTAGCCAAATTCATCGCACCAAGTAGAGATACTACTTGTGCTTCCAAATACCCTTAAACCAGTCTTGCCATGAGAGTCCACCATACCTACCTATGGATTGAGTAAGATCCTCCAAGTAAGTTGTCATTGATGCAAGCAATAAAAATTGCTCTCTAAATATGTATGACTTATTAGTGTGGGAGAAAATAAGCTTTATACGATCGTGTGATATGGAAGAAATAAAAGTGACAAACTGCATAATAAAGGTCCATATCACAAGTGGCAATATAAAGTGACGTTCTTTATTATTAAGATTTTGTGCATCTAACCATAAAAGCGCATGAGAACCTCTGCTTCCCTCTGCGAAGGGCCTATTTTTACTTTTATCTCCTACCTTGCATAAGAGTCATGGTGATCTTCACCCTTCATTTTTACATTTTATCCTTTGGCAAGAACAGTATGTTGGAAAGATCCTGGTATATATGGCTAATTAGATGTGAGTTTTCATGAACTATTATTGTTGACATTACCCTTGAGGTAAAACGTTGGGAGGCAAAACTATAAGCCCCTATCTTTCTCTGTGTCCGATTAAAACTCCATACCCATAAGTATTGCGTGAGTGTCGGCAATTGTGAAAGACTATATGATAGTTGAGTATGTGGACTTGCTGAAAAGCTCTTATATGTTGACTCCTTCCTATGTTATGATAAATTGCAATTGCTCCAATGACTGAGATTATAGTTTGTTAGTTTTCAATGAAGTTTACGATTCATACTTGAAATTGTGATTGAATTATTACTCTAGCATAAGAAATCATATGACAAGAATTATATAAGTTGCTGTTCTAAGAATGATCATGATGCCCTCATGTCCGTATTTTATTTTTATCGACACCTCTACCTCTAAATATGTGGACATATTTTTCGATTTCGGCTTTTCGCTTGAGTACAAGCGAGGTCTAAGCTTGGGGGAGTTGATACGTCCATTTTGCATCATGCTTTTATATTGATATTTATTGCATTATGGGCTATTATTACACATTATGTCACAATACTTATGCCTATTCTCTCTTATTTTACAAGGTTTACATAAAGAGGGAGAATGCCGGCAGCTGGGATTCTGGGCTGGAAAAGGAGCAAATATTAGAGACCTATTCTGCACAGCTCCAAAAGTCCTGAAACTCCATGGAAGACATTTTCCAAATATATGAAAAATACTAAGAGCAAGAACTTCACCAGGGGGCCACACCCTGCCCACGAGGGTGGGGGCGCGCCTTACCCCCCTGGGCACGCCCCCTACCTCGTGGGCCCCCTAGTGGCCCTCTAGTGACCATCTTATGCTATATGAAGTCTTTCGATGGGAAAAAAATAAGAAGCCATCTTCTCGGACGAAACTCCGCCGCCACGAGGCGGAACCTTGGCGGAACCAATCAGGGGCTCTGGCGGAGCTGTTCTGCCGGGGAAACTTCCCTCCCGGAGGGGGAAATCATTGCCATCGTCATCACCAACGCTCCTCCCATCGGGAGAGGGAAATCTCCATCAACATCTTCATCAGCACCATCTCCTCTCAAAACCCTAGTTCATCTCTTGTATCCAATTCTTGTCTCCAAGTTCGGGATTGGTGCTAGTAGGTTGCTAGAAGTGTTAATTACTCCTTGTAGTTGATGCTAGTTGGTTTATTTGGTGGAAGATCATATGTTCAGATCCTATATGCATATTAATACCCCTCTAATTATGAACATGAATATGTTTTGTGAGTAGTTACGTTTGTTCCCGAGGACATGGGAGAAGTCTTGCTATTAGTAATCATGTGAATTTGGTATTCGTTCGATATTTTGATGAGATGTATGTTGTCTCTCCTCTAGTGGTGTTATGTGAACGTCGACTACATGACACTTCACCATTGTTTGGGCCTAGAGGAAGGCATTTGGGAGTAATAAGTAGATGATGGGTTGCTAGAGTGACAGAAGCTTAAACCCTAGTTTATGCGTTGCTTCGTAAGGGGCTGATTTGGATCCATATGTTTCATGCTATGGTTAGGTTTACCTTAATACTTTTGTTGTAGTTGCGGATGCTTGCAATAGAGGTTAATCATAAGTGGGATGCTTGTCCAAGTAAGGGCAGTACCCAAGCACCGGTCCACCCACATACCAAATTATCAAAGTACCGAACGCGAATCATATGAACGTGATGAAAACTAGCTTGACGATATTCCCATGTGTCATCGGGAGCGTTTTTCTCTATATAAGAGTTTGTCCAGGCTTGTCCTTTGCTACAAAATGGATTGGGCCACCTTGCTGCACTTTATTTACTTTTGTTACTTGTTGCTCATTACAAATTATCCTATCACAAAACTATCTGTTACCACTTATTTCAGTACTTGCAGAGAATACCTTACTGGACGCCGCTTATCATTTCCTTTTGCTCCTCGTTGGGTTCGACACTCTTACTTATCGAAAGGACTACGATAGATCCCCTATACTTGTCGGTCATCAGCGCGGCAACAGACCGGCGCATCTTGATCACTACATGGGAGGGCTTTTTATACCCAGAGGCACACACACGACCCGGCCACTAACTCCACGACTCACACACACGCATTAAGCTAGCTACATGCATGGCCAGTACCAACGCCAGAACCGGCCACTAGACGTAAACATCACGCATGCACTAACTAACCTAGAGTCTATCCTTCTGTGACTAACAAACTCTATCCATGCGCTGACCCACGACACGGCTGCTCCCAATGGCCTCGGACTCCAACATGAGCACTGACTCATGCACCCGCCCCGTAACACATACGAGTCACCGGCGGTACCATGGCTTAGTCCTAACAATCTTCCCCTAAGCCACAACCACACTGTCACCGGAGTTTTTGCAGCTGCCGTCATGGTCGTCGTCATGGACACCTTTGCTCGACGCCACTGCATGCCTCCACGCCCGCTGCGACGTGCCGTGTGATCGTCATGCTCGTGGCATGGTTTCTGCATTGCTCGACGTCGAAGCCGTGTGCCACCATCACGCGTTGTCATCGCCATGCACTTGCCGCGCACCGCAACCGCGCCGCCGCGACCTCCATGCCCGCCGTGCTCGTCATGGACTCACCACGCGCCACCTCCGCGTCCATCATGACAGCCGCAACACCGCGCACCTCCATAGGCCGACACACGGCCCAGAGCTTCGCGCATCCGCCGACGAACGCCGCCATCGCCGCCATGCCTCCGGCACAGCGAGCACGGCCAAGCCAACCAAGCTCATGATACCAAATGTTGGAACCGCAGCCCTCTAGCTACCTCTCCTCTCACTCGAACAGAGGTGGAAGAAGAAGAACAGTGGACACAAGATTTTCCGGCCGGCGCACGAATGCCGCCACGGAAGCACGAACGCCCCAATCCTTTTCTTCCTTACAGTGGCTACTTGGCTACACACCTCTCACACGTAGCACAACGCCGGAAGAACTCTCACATCGACCGGGCGCGTACCACGGTCCCGACGGAGACTACATCTTCCTTAGGCCCCCCTCGGCCCGGCACATACCATCACTGTGGCACGGCAGCAGATCGGCACATCTTGATCACTACATGGGAGGGCTTTTTATACCCGGAGGCACACACACGACCCGACCACTAACTCCATGACTCACACACACGCATTAAGCTAGCTACATGCATGGCCAGTACCAACGCCAGAATTGGCCACTAGACATAAACATCACGCATGCACTAAGTAACCTGGAGTCTATCCATCCGTGACTAACAAACTCTATCCATGCGCTGATCCACGACACAGCTGCTCCCAACGGTCTCGGACTCCAACATGACCACTGACTCATGCGCCCGCCCCGTAACACATACGAGTCACTGGTGGCACCGTGGCTTAGTCCTAACATTCCGTCCATGGAGCAAACGGCCCTTCCTCTCCACCTATTCGTCTCGTGTGGTCGCACGCGTACGTACTGACTCGCCGGAAAAGCATCCAACAGCCAACTTGTCTGCTTCATCTAGCTAGCTTACATAGCCGGACTGAGATCAGGTGACATTCCTCTACACAGTCATGCTGTAACATACGGCTACCCATCTGCCGTTCAAAAAAGATCCAATGGACAACATCCTCCCAAGTAAAAAACTCAGGTAGGAGCAGGAAGATGAGTTCGCTCCCGTCGTTCTGTTTCCAGATCTCCCGCGTCTGTGTTGTTCCACTGTAGGCCTAGACATTGGGTACTGTACTGGATAACTAGGATGCATGTGCTTTGCGGACCCTAATACATGTGTATAACTGTATATGCATGTTCCTTTTTCATCATTGTAGTAATTTATTCTTGACACTAGCGATTGGTTTGTGGCACGAAGTTATGTACCAATGCACAAATTCTAAAATGTATGCATGAATTGCTGCTAGATGTGTGCATATATTGTGCGTTTCCTTTGAATGCTATGTGTTCCCTTTACAGATAACCAAACCTGCATCCGTCTTAGATTTTTTGTGAGGCCTCAATCACACCTTCAGGTTTCCAGGCATTTGTGTCAGGCTTGGCTACTTAATTTCCAGTAAAACACATGCCTACTGTCGGTGTCAAAACCGGTGGATCTCGGGTTGGGGGTCCCGAACTATGTGTCTAAGGTTGATGGTAACATGAGACAGGGGACACGATGTTTACCCAGGTTCGGGCCCTCTCTATGAAGGTAATACCCTACTTCCTGCTTGATTGATATTGATGAATATGAGTGTTACAAGAGTTGATCTACCACGAGATCGTAATGGCTAAACCCTAGAAGTCTAGCATGTATGACTACGGTATTGAGTATATCCTTTCCGGACTACACCCTCCGGTTTATATAGTGTAACGCCCTGAGACCGATGCGCCAGGTGTCTTCCAGTTATTTTGCTGTCGTTGCCTTGTCATTTGTTTGCGTGTTGCATCTTGCCATGTCATCATCCGCATTGCATCTGCATGTTTCCGAAACATGCATCCGTCCGGGTTCCCCCAGTTCTGTCCGTTGTCCGTTCTGAGCCCAGACACACTTGCACGCACCCGCGGCACGTCCAAAATAGTATTTTTTTAGTGGCCGGGAAATGTTCTCGGAATGGGTTGAAAGTTGGCATGCAATGTTGTTATGGTGTAGATAGGCCGCCTGCCAAATTTCATCGCATTCAGAGTTCGTTTGTTAGCCCAACCGTTAAATTATAGCGACAATATAGTCGGTCAAAACGTCGGATGTTTTTGGTCTCCACAAACAGTTGCCGAGCCTCTCTCTCTTCTCTTCTCTCAGCTTGAGACCGTCTACACAGTCCACTACCTACCGCCAGGCCCAACCTGACCTCTCTTGTCAGCCCACGGCCCTCCTCGCGCACGCGTCCGAAAGCTGTCCCGGACCCGACCCCGGGCAGTCGTCACCGTTGGATTCGGATCATCCCCAAACATCTTCAAAACATCTCCGTTTTCCTTTTTAGGCTCCCTACCTATTTATTTCGTGTCCGTCCGATTGCAATCGGAGGGCTCGAGTAGCCCGTAAACCTAACCGTCTTGCTATATATCGCGGGAAACCCTAGTTTCTAGGCCTCATGTCCCATCCATCCACTTCATCCGCCGCCACCGTCTCTCCAAATCCTCCTCGGAGTCCACATCGAGCCAACCACAGCCACCCACCTTCTTCCTCGTTCAGTTTCCACCGCACACCACCAGCCAGATCCAGCCCAACCGGAGCGCTTGAACAAGTCTCCTCCTTCCTCAGGATCGATTCAGATCCCACCTGGCCAAATCCCCTCGCCCGGTCTTCCTTGATCCAAACCGCAGCCCTCCTCTGCCCGAGCTCCTCCTTCCCCGAGCAACACTCGTCCCGGACGTCTCCCGATCGAGCCGCCCGATCTCCTGCGCCTCCCCTCGTCCGAGAGCATGAGATCCTCTACCCGAGCACCCGTGCTGAAGATGCCCAGCACCCCACACCAAAAGACAGCAGGGCCGAGCGCGCCTCAACCTTGCCGCCGGCGAGCACCAGCAGGATCCCGCGGCCTCCTCTGCCCTCCCCTCGAGCCAACAGGTCCAGGACCGGCCCAGTTCCTCTCTCTTTCTTCCTCTACCGTTTCCTCTCTCTCTCACATCTCTCTCTGCAGGAGACCACCGCCATGGACGCCCGACCCCGCTGGCGCCCATGAAGCTCTGCTTCACCCCTGCTGACTTGAACCGAATAGGATCCCCGGACCTCCTTCGCGCCGCCGCACCTGTGCCGTCGATGGGATGCCCTGCTACTGCTCCTGCATTTTCCCTGTACCTTCCCTGTCTCACACCTCTCTGTCTACCTCCTGTTGCATCACCATGGGTGGCTACAGCCCGAGCTCGCGCCCGTCCTCCTGGATTCGCCCCATTCGCCAAGGCCGGTCCCTACCGAATCCGCCCGCTCCCGGCACCTCCGTGCTTCGCCGTCGCCGAAGCCCGCTGCCAGTTTTGCTGCCGCCGTCACTTCCCGTCGAGCAGAGGGTGCACCTCCTCTGCTTTGAGCCGCGCTGCTCCAACGCCCGCTGCCTCCTTGGCAGCAAGGCCGGCCCAGCACCAGCGCCAAGTCCCGCAGCGCCTGACGCGTCCTTGCCTCCAGATCCGGCCCAGCTCGCGTCCAGCCGGCCCATGAGGCCTGGTGAGCTTCAGATCTAGCGCCCGTTGTTGCTATCGGGCCAGTCAGATTCGGCACATAGTGTTTTTTTTCCTACTGCTGCGGTTTTCACTTTTATCCAGTAAAACAGATTTGCAGACAAGCCCTCAAACATCATGCATATCATAACTAATAAACTGTGCATCGGATTAAAATGTTTTATATACGAAATATGACTAGAATTTTGTCTAGTTTCATAATATTGAACTTTCATGCATGTTTAAAATGTTTAAAATGTTGTTTGTTTAAATGTGCTTAATGACATGTTAAAATGATTTATTTCATAACTAAATAACCGTAGCTCCAAACTTAACAATCTTTATATGTAAATGGGGTAGAAAAATGCCTAGTTTAACATGGTGCACTCATCTTGCATGTTTAACAACTCTAAAATATGGTTTAGGGAAGAACAGTACCAAATCCAGAAATTGCATATGTGGTTTTTCCGGAATTGTTGTTTGTTGTTCTAGCATCATTTAAACTTGCCTAGATAGGTAGTTTTCATTTGCTTAACCCCTTGCCATGTTTAAGAACATTTAATATTGATGGGTACCTAAATGAGAGAGAACTAAATAAGTCACGTGGTGTTTCGTCAATATGCAACGGAATTGCATATTGAGCTCCACTTAATTTGTAGGATTGTTTGTGCATTTTGCCATGCCATGCCTCTTTAAACCGGACATGCATCATACTTGGTTGTGCATCATGCCATGATTATGTGATGGTTGTTTACCATGATTGTTTGTTTCTTTCCGGTGTTGCTTCTTTGGGTTAGTTCCGATAATGTCGCGTTTGTGAGGATTCGTTCGACTTCATCCGCTTGTATTCTTTGTGGACTCGTTCTTCTTCCTTGCAGGATCTCAGGCAAGATGACCATACCCTCGAAATCACTTCTATCTTTGCTTGCTAGTTGCTCGTTTTATTGCTATGCCGCGTTACCTACCACTTGCTTTATCATGCCTCCCATATTGCCATGTCAAGCCTCTAACCCACGTTTCCTAGCAAACCGTTGTTTGGCTATGTTACCGCTTTGCTCAGCCCATCTTATAGCGTTGCTAGTTGTAGGTGAAGTTGAAGTTTGTCCATGTTTGGAAGATGGATATGTTGGGATATCATTACTATATCTTATTTACTTTAATGCATCTATATACTTGGTAAAGGGTGGAAGGCTCGGCCTTATGCCTGGTGTTTTGTTCCACTCTTGCCGCCCTAGTTTCCGTCATACCGGTGTTATGTTACTTAATTTTGCGTTCCTTACACGGTTGGGTATTATGGGAACCCCTTGACAGTTCGCTTTGAATAAAACTCCTCCAGCAAGGCCCAACCTTGGTTTTACCATTTGCCTCACCACCACCTACTTTTCCCTTGGGAGTCGCGCTCCCGAGGGTCATCGAGGGAGTCCTGGATTAGGGGGTCTTCGGACAGCCGGACTATATCCTTTGGCCGGACTGTTGGACTATGAAGACACAAGATTGAAGACTTCGTCCCGTGTCCGGATGGGACTCTACTTGGTGTGGAAGGCAAGCTAGGCAATACGGATATGTATATATCCTCCTTTGTAACCAACCTTGTGTAACCCTAGCCCCTTCCGGTGTCTATATAAACCGGAGGGTTTTAGTCCATAGGACAACAAACAATCATACCATAGGCTAGCTTCTAGGGTTTAGCCTCTCCGATCTCATGGTAGATCAACTCTTGTACTACTCATATTATCAAGAATAATCAAGCAGGACATAGGGTTTTACCTCCATCAAGAGGGCCCAAACCTGGGTAAAACATCGTGTCCCCTTCCTCCTGTTACCATCCGCCTTAGACGCACAGTTCGGGACCCCCTACCCGAGATCCGCCGGTTTTGACACCGACATTGGTGCTTTCATTGAGAGTTCCTTTGTGTCGTCAATGCTAGGCTTGATGGCTCCTTCGATCATCGATAGCGATGCAGTCCAGGGTGAGACTTTTCTCTCCGGACAGATCTTCGTATTCGGCGGCTTCGCACTGCGGGCCAACTCGCTTGGCTATCTGGAGGAGATTGAGAGTTACGCCCCTGGCCACCAGGTCAGGTTTGGAAGCTTAAACTACACGGACGACATCCACGGAGACTTGATCTTTGACGGATTCGAGCCCCTGCTGAGTGCATCGCATGGTCACGATGAGCATGATTTAGCTCTGTCGTCGGACAGTGTTCAGGAGATCGCACCGGCAACCGCTTCGACCCTCAATTCGGAGCCAATTGCGCCATCCATGGACGAGTGGATAGACCCCTCCACGGAGGTCGTATTCTCAGCGGCGATCGAGCTGAGTATCGACCTTACCCTTCACGAGAGCCGTGATGCCAAGCTGCCGGACCCTTCCCCGGCCACGGACTCCGAACCGCCTGCGCCCGTGCCTATCGGATCCGACTGGGTGCCGATCATGGAGTTTACCTCCGCGGATATCTTTCAGCACTCGCCCTTCGGCGACATACTGAACTCATTAAGGTCTCTCTCCTTGTCAGGAGAGTCCTGGCCGAACTATGTCCGGCAGGATTGGGATGCAGATGACGAAGAAATTCACCGCCCACCCACCACCCACTTAGTAGCCACTGTCGACGATTTGACCGACATGCTCGACTTCGACTCCGAAGACATCGATGGTATGGACGACGATGCAAGAGACGAACAGGAACCACTGCCCACAGGGCACTGGACGCCCACTTCATCATATGACGTATACATGGTGGACACACCCAAAGAAAACGACGACGAGGAACGGAAGGACGCATCGAAGGGTTGTTCCCTCGAGAAGCAGTCAAAGCGGTAGCGTAAGCGCCGCTCCAAATCCTGCCTCAGCAGAAACAACGATCATATAGACCCAGCGTTAGAGCAGGGAGAACCATCGCCCGACCAGGGCAACACGGAGAATCAAATACCGAACAACCCGACTCCGTCGAAGATAACAGTCCGGACGACATCACACCGGACAGGCACCCGGAGCAACAGAATGCCCATCAAAGGCTGGTTGCCACTGCGAGGAGTCTGAAAAAGCAGAAGCAAAGGCTCAGGGCTGCACAAGACACACTCAGAATCAGATGGAGTGAAGTACTCAACACTGCAGCGAAGTACGGCAGTAATCGCCACACCAAGAGCTACCCGAAGCGAAAGTTGCTACCTGAATTCGATGAGGAGGCCTTAGATCCCCGCAACCAAAAATAAAACGGCCATCTGGCCGGATAGACGACTGGCCAACATAGAGCGGCAAACGACGCCGCACATAAGCCAGTACGCGATCCACGCGAGGGCTCGCATCAAAAGGACGGCGCAACCAGATCCATATACGGGCCACGCAAGCGCGCTCCAGCATGCAATGCAACACAACAAACATCCGAACACCACGGTACACCCAAATACAGGGGTGCCGCACACCCCCTATGTTTCACCGATGAGGTGCTGGACCATGAATTTCCAGAGGGATTCAAACCCGTAAACATAGAGGCGTACGACGGAACGACAGACCCTGGGGTCTGGATTGAGGACTACATCCTCCATATCCATATGGCTCGGGGAGACGATCTCCACGCCATCAAGTACTTACCACTCAAGCTCAAAGGGCCAGCTCGACACTGGCTTAAAAGCCTCCCTGAAAACTCCATTGGAAGCTGGGAAGAGCTCGAAGACGCCTTTCGGGCAAATTTTCAAGGGACCTATGTCCGACCACCGGATGCAGACGATTTAAGTCATATAACTCAACAGCCCGGAGAGTCAGCCCGAAAGCTTTGGAAGAGGTTCCTCACTAAAAAGAACCAAATAGTCGACTGTCCGGACGCGAAGCCTTATCAGCTTTCAAGCACAGCATTCGAGACGAATGGCTTGCCAGACACCTCGGCCAAGAAAAGCCGAGAATAATGGCAAAATTAACAAGCCTCATGACCCGCTTTTGCGCGGGCGAGGACAGCTAGTTAGCCCGATGCAACACGAGCGACCCAAGTACATCCGAAGTCAAGGACGGAAACGGGAAATCACGACGCAGCAAAAACAAGCACCGGAATAAAGAAGACAGCCCGAAGAGCACGACGGTAAACGCCAGATTCAGAAGCTCTCGTCCAGGTCAGCAAAAGCTGCCCTCTAAAGGCAACAGAGATGAACTGTCCAGCCTAAACAAGATTCTGGACAAAGTATGTCAGATCCACAGAGCCCCCGATAAACCTGCAAATCATACCCATAGAGAATGTTGGGTCTTCAAGCAGTCAGGCAAGCTCAACGCCGAACACAAGGGGTAGGATACACCAAGCGAAGACGAGGACGAGCCTCGCAAGCAAAGCACTGGGGAACAGAAGAAATTCCCACCAGAAGTCAAAACAGTCAATGTTTTACACGTGATAAAGGGGAGAAACAAAGCGGCACCCCTAGAGACATGCCCCAGGGCCTATCACCGCGGAGTTCTGCCACTGGTCGTCCCAACCGATCACCTTCGACCATCGGGATTACTCGGCAAGTATCCGGCATGCAGGATGGGCTGCCTTGGTATTAGATCCAATAATTGACGGATACCACTTCACATGAGTCCTGATGGACGGCGGCAGCAGTTTAAACCTGATATATCAGGACATAGTCCGCAAAATGGGGATAGACCCAACAAAAATTAGCCACAGCAATACTACCTTTAAAGGAGTAACGCCAGGCCCAGAGGCCCATTGCACGGGCTCCCTGCTACTAGAGGTTATATTCTGCTTCCCCGATAACTTCCGCAGTGAAAATTTAACCTTCCACATCGCTCCATTCCAAAGTGCCTATCAAGCACTACTCGGACGCGAAGCTTTCGCTCACTTTAACATAATACCGCATTACGCTTCCCTCATGCTTAAGATGCCCAGTCCACGTGCCATCATTAGAGTAAATGGAAATATTGAGCGCTCCTTGCGCACGGAAGACCATGCGGCTGCCTTGGCAGCCGCACACTAAACGGCCTCACCAACTAAAGCATCTGACAGGTCGTTAAGACCACGGACACGGTTGGACGAGTCCGGTACAGCTATATGTAATTGATACAGGTTTGATGGCTATACCCCTATTACAATAAAGGGGCTCAACACGCGCGCACAAGTGGCAATCAGGCTCAACTTTACTCATTTTGAACTATATATTGTTTATTTAGTATAACTTACCTTTTGCACGGTAACTTGTCAATTAACTTCCCCTCTTTTTCAGATGACCATCGTGCTACACCCGTCCAGAATACGGCACAATGAAGACACAGGCGCAGACGTGCAGCAGGGACCCGTTCCAAGGATTCTTTTTAGATTAAGACCCTGCGTAAACCTTTTTTACTGTCTCTTGTTGATACACATCCCTCGGATTCTCAGTACAATTGAGAAGGATGCTGATGTATTGGCATGTGGCCACGTCAGAATATTGCACGTACCTGGACACCAGGGGCTTATTACAAAGGGCACTGTTTAGGCCCGGTTTACATCATAAAGACCGAATACCTTAGGGAGTGTTCGGCGTCGCAAGTTTGGCCTTATATGCATTAGCTCTGAATCATGTCTTTGGTCAAATGTTGGATTTGCCTGGCTCCTGTGTTTTTCTACCTTACGTTCCGCTCTATCGGCTAAGGCGGCACCAGGAGAACTACTACGATTGTGCCCTGGTTCATCCGGACAAGCACCTCAGTAGAGAAAGCCGAAAACTGACTGTCATGATATAGCGTGAGACTGGTCAACCACTCAATGACCTAGCGGAATCTTCGGGATTCCTCCGCTTTAACGAAGGGCCGTGTCCCGGCCAGGCATGCACGCACCCCGAATTCGGATGAGTGCGGAGCCACCAGGGGCTATATAGTAGCCCCACTGTCAAACTCCTCTGGCTAAGTGAAAGTGTTAAAGCATTATAGTCCGGTTGCCTAGTTCGCTACACTATCACCTCCTTAATGGACCAAGACGTTGGATCAAGTGTGAACATGCGTCTTCTACGAACACCCCCGCATTATATGCGTGGGGGCTGAAGCCGGCGACCGCAATCTTTCAGGTTATATACATATATACATAAACGGCCGCACAAGAGGCATCATAGCACTTTTGGGCAAAAGTATAAATACAACCTTGATATATTCAATAAAACATTGTTTTTACAATGGGAATACATGTCACTCAAACATAACATTCTTCGAGCACTGAGCCTCTATCGAACGAGCGCCTTCAAGAACTTCTTCAAAGTAGTGCTCGGCATCCACTCGGCCTATGGCCAAACCCCGTGCCGCAACAGTGGTGGCATCCATCTCCGCCTAGTATGTTTTGACACGGGCAAGGGCCATCTGCGAGCCTTCTATGCATGCCGACCTCTTCACAGCATCGATGCGTGGCACAACGCCAAGGAATTGTTGCACTAAGCTAAAGTAACTATTCAGCCTTAGCCCTCCTGGCCACAAATGATCCACAACGGACCTCATGTCCAGTCCGGATAATCTATGGAGCTCGGCCCAACCGGTCAATCGCTCATTCAGCAGCAGCGGACGGACTGGAGCGTGAAACTGTGACCAGAACAACTTCTCCACTTCGGGACCTTTTTGATCCTTGAAGTACTCGGCGGCATCAGCAGCGCTGGCAGCCAAATCCATGTACGCCTCCGCAGAACTCCATAGCCGGTCCAGAGGAGCATACTTCGGATCTCCAAACTTAGTCCGCAAGAAGAAAGGCTTCCCAGACACGATATCTGCAGCCTGATTCAGCTCCTCCTTCATCGCTCTAATTTTGGAGCGGGCTTCCTTGGCAGCCACCCGGGCCTTCTCCAGGTCCGTCACTTTCGCCCGGTTTTCCTCTTCAAGAAGCCAGTAACAGTCAGCAACATCTTTTAACTCCACGGTCATCTTGGCAATTTTTTCTTTGCTCTCGCAATGTGCGGCCTGTTCGGCCCTTAACTCTTCGGCCGCTTGTAAAGCGGCCACATTGCTACTCCTGGCTTGCTCCTTGGCTCGGGCAAGCTCCGCCCGAAGGGTCTCCACGGTGGCCCCTCCATCTGCAGTCACAAACATATTAAAGATACTAGCATCAGGCCGCTCTTATTATGTGACAATCGTCAGAAAAATCACTGACCTTGTGCCTCGTCAAGTCGCTCATTGACAAGCACGATGTCGGCATCTGCCGCATCCAGCTGCGGCTTTAGTTCGGCATACCCATCAGTCCGGCTAGCCACCGGAGCCTCCACCACCTGCACATAGAGGCAGTTTGGTTATTACCTGGGACTATGATCCCCTGTTTGCCGCCGTTTTCGATGACAACTAGAGTCTCAGGGGCTACTGTCTACACAGGGCACATCTAAAAATGTGCGGTACTTTCAAAAATGTACACCATTTCACGTACCTCAAAACCCGTCAGTAGACTCATAAAGGCTTCATGCAGCCCGCTTTCAGCAGACAAAATCCTTTCAATCACCGTACCCATCAATGTGTGGTGCTCTTCTGAGATAGCCGCTTTCTCCAGCAGATCCCTCCGTACATCCGACCGCACACCAGATGGTGCCGGATTCTTTTGATTGCTCTCTTGGAGAGCCGAATACTGAGGACTTCAGGTGGCCATAGGATTACCTTCTGGCCTTGCCGGATCAGAAGAAGCCCTCCGCGACGACACCTCAGGGTCGCCCGCTTCGTAAGGCGGTGTGGCAGGGGGAGGCGTTTCGCTCTCCATCATCTCCGGAAGAAGATCCCCTGAAGACGAGCTCAGTTGAGAAGGGCTAAGATCTGAGCTGTAAGATAAATGCTTCGGTTATTTTCCTCAGAAGTAAGGTAGGATATCTTCACTATCAAGTACTTTTTGATTACTTACAGCTCGTTAGAGGGCTGATCCCCGCGTGGACAGTGTGCGGCAAGGACACCCTCCAAGGCAGGACCCTCTGGCGGAGATTTCTTCTCCCGTTTGGAAACCTTGGTTTCCGGATCTTCAGAGGTAGTCCTCTTCCTTCCCCGGGGAGGGAGAATGCCAGATTCTTCCCCTTGGTTATCCTCCCTCGTGGAGGCGCTCATTCCCTCGGTTGGAATAGGTAGCGATGGAGGCCCGCTTTCGCCCTCTTTATTCCCCCCTTCATCTTCCTTTGAGGGCGCCAGGCAAGGTGCTGGCTCGAGCATCTTTTCTAGCACCGGATTATCCAAGCCTTCAGGAAGGGGGGCCAAACACCGGATCATCTTCGCCTTTGTTATCCAGTCCTGGTCAAAGAGTGACTCTTCAGAATGATATCATGATAAATAAAAGGACAATGTGTTCGGCCATGGGATTACTTACTTGGGCAGCGGTGCGGTTGCTGCTCAGGCTCACGTCCTCGGTAGTGTCCGGACACTCTATTTGGGGTCCAAAGAATGATTTGTATATCTCCTCGTGCATCAGGCCGAGGAAATTCTGAATAGTGCGCGGTCCTTCTAGGTTGAATTCCCACATGCAGAGGGGCCGACGTTTGCAAGGCTGGACTCGACGAACCAGCATAACTTGCATTACCATTACCAGACTGAAATCTCCCTCGAAGAGATCTCGGATGCGGCTCTGTAGTATGGGCACGTCCTTGGCTGGACCCAAGCTCAGCCCCCTGCCGTTCCATGACATCAGTTGTGGTGGAGGGCCCGAGCGAAAGGTGGGGCAGCTACCCACTTGGCACTTCGGGGAGCTGTGACATAAAACCACTCCCGTTGCCACAATCCGGACACCTCTGGAAAGGAACCCTTTGGCCATGGAGTGTTAGCAATCTTGCTTTATTAGAGCACCCCCGCATGCTGCGTACTGCCCCTCGACCATCTTCGGCTTCACATCGAAGGTCTTGAGCCACAGGCCGAAGTGAGGGGTAATGCGGAGGAAGGCCTCACACACGACAATAATTGACGAGATGTGAAGAAGGGAATCCGGGGCCAGATCATGAAAATCTAGCCCGTAATAGAACATGAGACCCCTAACAAAGGGATCCAGAGCGAGGCCTAGTCCTCGGAGGAAGTGGGAGACGAACACAACGCTCTCGTTGGGTTCGGGAGTAGGGACGACCTGCCCTCGGGCGGGCAGCCTGTGCGAAATTTCGGCGGTCAGATATCTGGCCTCCCTCAACTTCTTGATGTCCTCCTCCGTGACGGAGGAAGGCACCCACCGGCCTTGAAGGCTGGATCCGGACATGATTGAAGGTCTGAAGCACCTGACCTTGGCTTTGGGTGTTAGAACTCAAGGCGGGGGAAGGATTTGATTGAGCATGGGAGGGAAAAAGGTAAAGGCCTTGTCCCTTTATAAAGAGGGTGAATATCAAGCATCCTCCTCATGGCCGTTTGGGACTTGCCTAAAATCTAGGAGTCCTAGGCACGGTTTGGTTACCCACATCCGTATTAATAAGAATCCCGTAATAAAGGGAACACGATCTCTGCTTTAACAAGACGTGTCAAGAAACCGCCTCGCGTTATGTGCGGGGCTGGTTAAAGAAAAACAGTTCGAATAATTACCGTGCCATGGCGTGATGTCATGCTGCTAAAACATGTCAGCAGATTAGATTTTATGGAAATGTTATTCTCTCTATAGTGGTATGTGGAACTTATTTTGCAGGGTCGGACACTATCCTTGTATTCAAACTCTTATGTGATGTATTCGGAGGAGGAACCCGCCTTGCAATGCCGAAGACAACACTGCGTGCTAGACTCATCGTCATTGAAGCCTGGTTCAGGGGCTACTGAGGGAGTCCTGGATTAGGGGGTCTCCGAACAGCCGAACTATATCCTTTGGCCGGACTGTTGGACTATCAAGACACAAGATTGAAGACTTTGTCCCGTGTCCGGATGGGACTCTACTTGGCGTGGAAGGCAAGCTAGGCAATACGGATATGTATATCTCCTCCTTTGTAACCGACCTTGTGTAACCCTAGCCCCCTCCGGTGTCTATATAAACCGGAGGGTTTTAGTCCATAGGACAACAGACAATCATACCATAGGCTAGCTTCTAGGGTTTAGCCTCTCCGATCTCGTGGTAGATCAACTCTTGTACTACTCATATTATCAAGAATAATCAAGCAGGACGTAGGGTTTTACCTTCCATCAAGAGGGCCCGAACCTGGGTAAAACATCGTGTCCCCTGCCTCCTAACCATCCGCCTTAGACGCACAGTTCGGGACCCCCTACCCGAGATCCGCCGGTTTTGAACCGACAGTCATCTTTATTTAAGCCCTGGGCTGTGTCAAGTGTTTGGTCGAACCGAGTAGACTACGGGGACACTCTCGAGGAAACTTGAGGTTTGGTTTTACTCGTAGGATTGATCTGTGTTGCTCCCTGAGAACGAGATATGTGCAGCTCCTATCGGGATGTCGGCGCATCGGGCGGCTTTCCTGGTCTTGTTTTACCATTGTCGAAATGTATTGTAACCAGGATTCCGAGTCTGATCGGGTCTTCCTGCTAGAAGGAATATCCTTCATTGACCGTGAGAGCTTGTGATGGGCTAAGTTGGGACACCCCTGCAGGGTTTGAACTTTCGAAAGCCGTGTCCACGGTTATGGGCAGATGGGAATTTGTTAATGTCCGGTTGTAGAACTTGGCACTTATCTTAATTAAAATGAATCAACCGCGTGTGTAGCCATGATGGTCTCTTTCCGGCAGAGTCCGGGAAGTGAACACGGTTCTTGTGTTATGCTTGAACGTAAGTAGTTTCAGGATCACTTCTTGATCACTTCTAGCTTCACGACCGTTGCTTTGCTTCTCTTTTCGCTCTTATTTGCGTATGTTAGCCACCATATAAGCTAGTACTTGCTGCAACTCCACCTCACTACCCCTTTCCTACCCATAAGCTTAAATAGTCTTGATCTCGCGGGTGTGAGATTGCTGAGTCCTCGTGGCTCACATGTACTTCCAAACAGTTGCAGGTGCCGACGATACCAGTGCAGGTGATGCTACCGAGCTCAAGTGGGAGCTCGATGAAGATCTTGATCGTTGTGTTGTGTCTTTTCCGGTTGATCAGTAGTGGAGCACAGTTGGGACAATCGGGGGTCTAGCAATTGGGGTTGTCTTCTTTTATTTTGGTTCTATAGTCGGACCTTGATTGTACTTTGGATGATGTATGTTTAACTTGTATTTGTGTGAAGTGGCGATTGTAAGCCAACTCTTTATCCCTTTCTTATTCAGTACATGGGATGTGTAAAGATTACCCCTCGTGCGACATGCCTACCATGCGGCTATGCCTCTAAGTCGTGTCCCGACACGTGGGAGATATAGCCGTATTGTGGGTGTTACAAGTTGGTAATCAGAGCAATCCCCAACTTAGGAGCCCCCTGCTTGATCGAATCGCTGACGTTGTTGAGTCTAGAACAAAATGTTTTGAGTCTTAGGAATATATATATCGGAGTGTAGGATTCTTTTTACTCCTCAGTCCCTTCGTCCCTCTGGTGAGGCCTCCTGACGTAGAGTTTTGTCTCTTCTCTCCTCAAATTTCACGAATTTTTTTAGGATCACGCGGGTATCTTGGAATCTTTTTGATGGTTTTGTGACGGGAACATTGTTCTTGGTGCCTCCTGACATTTAGGGGTTGTGGCAATGTCCCGAGGAGTTGAGCTCCGAGGTGTTGTCATCACAATTTTATCGTTGTAGTTTTGGAATACCTGAGTTCGCCGACATCGAAAATCTCTTTTATGCAGTTGTTGGTGAGATAACCTCGACGCCACCCAGTACTGGGGCGGGAGTTCAGGACTATTGCCATAACTTGTATAGAGGATGCTTTTCGAAGGTTGAGGTAAACGATTTCCGAAGGTTTCTTGGTTATGTGTTGAAGGATGGATACAGCTGGATGTAGGATTTGCTAGTTTTGGGTGAGATATTATGCTTCCCCTGTATCCCCAACACCTGATTGCATAACCAGAAAGTTTCGGGAGTTTATAAGTGGGAATTCAAGTATCACGTAGGATATCTTTCCAACAGACATATGAGACGATATGGGGTCTATCATATGTTTGTTCCGGCTTATTCTGCAAGCCAATCCTTTGTTTTGTTTTCAGTTGTGGTATTCTAGTTGCTTCAATGTCAAGTGTTGATTCCATACCTTTCCTAAGTAGTGTTCTCGTATTCCTATGCGAATACAAATCCTTCTTGATCTTCGAGTTTGTCATCTCAATTTCTTTTTCAACCGGCGTGTTCCTCTTCAAGTGGATCCGATCATTTTCAACATCTGCAAGACTCAACTCAAGTTTTTTCTCAACGGTGTTTGTTTCATCCGTCCCAAGTTGCCTTTGTTTTCCCGCCCTCCCACCCTTTTCCTTCAAGGAATCATATGTATTAATCAAGTATCCTCTTATGGATGTGAAGTCTCTCCATTCTTTTCCGTCAATGTTCTTATCCGGTGATTCTCAGGAAGATACTAACGGAGCTTCAAGTTCATCATTCTTCGTTCTCTTTTCTTCTTCGGTGGATTCAATTCAAGCTTTATCAATCATATCCTTTCCTTGTTTCTAATATTTTATCATGCTGGTGCACTTCTTAATCATCCACCTCTTGCTATTCATGTTTATCCAAAGTGCCAAAGATATCTCAGAAGACTTGTGCTCCATTATCAATCCGCTCAAGCTAATTCAGGGTTGTTATCTCATTCTAGCCATTTAAATCAACCGGTGCAATCTTCCTTTTAAATCATTCAACGATGTATCTTTTGAGTGGGCCCTAACCCACAGGTCTTTTCCCAGGATCTTACCTGACTCTTCTATTTTTCTGAAGTACTCTCAGATTCTTCTCCAAGTTTGACGTAAGAATGAATTGTCATCAGTCATATGTATTTCTCCAAGATCGGTAAAATTCTTTTCATCATTGGCTCAACCTCTTCGTTTTTGATTCTCCCGGAGTGTCTAAACAATTCATGGTGGTGTTTCTCGTCATCATTCTCGAATTGTGAAGACCGAAGTAGATTTTCTCTTAAATCTTGCTCCATTCTCTTGAAGATTCATGGTTCTAGCTTGATGCCATCCTCTCATAATTGTTTTCGATTGTGAGAATTCTTTTCACCCATCTGGAGCATTTCAGGAGTCTTTTCAGTTTGATTCTCCGGAGGCCATCATTTTGGAAGATTTATTCATTCTCAGCTTTCAGCTCTCGTTCTTGAATTATTCCGGTGCATCATTCAAATATTCTCTAATCAGCTCGGGCTCTCTTCGTTCACTTGTATCTAAATTCACTCAAGTATCTTTGTTCTCTAATTCTTCCCGGTGTTTCTTTATATTTTCTTCGTTCATTTTCAGTTCTTACGGTGGTTCGTTCAAGATTTCTCTTCCTTCTTTATCATATTAATTTATCTATTGTTTCAGTCCTACCGGTGGTTCACTGAAGACCTTCTCAAGTTTGCACTATATCTCTCTTAAATCTTTATATGAGAATAAGTGGTATGCCAAATGTGTTGCTTGTCATCATGTTAATTGATGAAGGATAAGCATAATGTAATTCTTATTCTTGTTTCATCGAGTATATTCAATTCCTTATTCCGGAGGTTCATCAAATTCTCGGTTTCAATTGTTTCATCTTTACTTTTCCCGGAGTTCCAAGATCTCTCAGTTAGATCACCACGAAGCTCCACCTAGTCATTGCAAGGTTTCACCTTGTGTTTTCAACTTCTCTTTCTTTCTATCATCCTTTTATTACCGGAGTTCTTCACGGAGGCTCAACATGGTGGCTCATCAAAGATTCCTTTTATTCTTCAATTGGTCTTCAAGTTTTCTCTCGAAGCTAAGATCCGCCAAGCTATACTCTAAAATGAACATGGTGCTCAACACATGTCTTGTTTTGAGGAGTTCAAGCTTTCTTCATCTTGGATTTCTAAGTGCAGTTCAATCCCTTCTCCCTTATCTTTTGAGGTGGTGTTATGTCATTTTGACAGTTTCCTTCATGTTTCATGATCGACAAGTTGTTCGAAATGACATATCTTAAATCCATCATTTTCAATTCATTCAGTACATTTTTTCAACCCATCAACCCCTTCATTGGAGTTATCTTGGGTTATATTTCACCTAAAGCTTTCCCTAAGGATTGTTGCTATTTATGGTGCTTATAAATGACCCAAGTTCTTCATTTATCCTCCCGGTGAGATAAGCTTCTCGTCTCCTTGTTCATATCAATCCAATCTGCTGTTTCCGTTAGTGGCAGAATTTCACCTCATAATTTTGAGAAGTTCTCCATAAGCCCACAACAAGCTTAGTCTTTTCGTTGTTGGTTTCCAACAACTCCATTATAACCTTCTTGGAAGGGTGCCTTCCAAGCTCATTTGTGGCAGAAGTTGGCATTTTCTTCTACATTCTTTTATTCCAATGAGCTATCTTCTATTTTTTCTTCTGGAGGCATTGTGATGTTGCTCTTTTCACTCATCATCTCGAATTGCGAGGATCGTGTTCTTTTCGTGCTTATCGTTTCAACCGGAGTGCCGTGTCCTCTATTCAAGTATCCTCTCATCTTGTCTAGTTCATATTCAATTACTTCCATTTTCAGTCAGAGTGCTACCCAAATTATATCATTCTTATTCCTTCTCTATCTTGTTTTAACCGGAGTGTTGTGTCCACCATTCCTCTTCTAACCGGAGTCTCATTCAAGTGCTTTCATTTTACCAAGCTCATATTCTTTACCTTCCATTTCCAATCGGAGTGTTGTCGTAATTGATCTTTATCGTTCCTTGTATATCTCATTTCATCCGGAGTGCTTGCATGTACTTCTTGTCCTTTGTGACACTTTTCTTATGTCTTTCAACCTACAAGGTTCTAGTAATGTTCCTTGTTCCTTTTTCTAATGGAGTGTTTTCAACTTCGATCATCTCCGTTGTATTCTTTTCTCAAAATGGTTTAACCTCTCAAGGTTCATGGTTTCACTCGTTTGTCGAAGAAGCAACTTGGTTCTACCTCTCTTCTTCCTCTTCTGTTTTCCCTCCGGTGCCATCCTAGATCTCGGGACGAGATCCTCTCATAGTTGTGGAGTGTTGTAACGCCCCGAGACCGATGCGCCGGGTGTCTTCCAATTATTTCGCTGTCGTTGCCTTGTCATTCACTTGCATGTTGCATCTTGCCATGTCATCATCCGCATTGCATCTGCATGTTTTCGAAACTTGCATCCGCCCGGATTCCCCCAGTTCCGCCCGTTGTCTGTTCTGAGCCCAGACGCACTTGCACGCGCCCGCGGCACGTCCGAAATAGTATTTTTTTTAGTGGCCAGGAAATGTTCTCGGAATGGGTTGAAAGTTGGCATGAGGTGTTGTTATAGTGTAGATAGGCCGCCTGCCAAATTTCATCGCATTCAGAGTTTGTTTGTTAGCCCAACCGTTAAACTATAGCAACAATATAGTCGGTCAAAACGTCGGACGCTTTCGGTCTCCAGAAACAATTGCCGGGCCTCTCTATCTTCTCTTCTCTCAGCTTGAGACCGTCTACAGAGTCCATTACCTACCGCCAGGCCCAACCTAACCTCTCTCATCAGCCCGCGGCCCTCCTCGCGCGTGCGTCCGAAAGCTGTCCCGGACCCGACCCTGGGCAGTCGTCACCGTTGGATTCGGATCATCCCCAAACATCTTCAAAACATCTCTTTTTTCTTTTTTAGGCTCCCTACCTATTTATTTCTTGTCCGTCCGATTGCGATCGGAGGGCTCGAGTAGCCCATAAACCTAACCGGCTTCCTATATATATCATGGGCAACCCTAGTTTCTAGGCCTCATGTCCCATCCATCCACTTCATCCGCCGCCACCGTCTCTTCAAATCCTCCTCGGAGTCCACATCGAGCCAACCACAGCCACCCACCTTCTTCCTCGTTCAGTTTCCACCGCACACCACCAGCCAGATCTAGCCCAACCGGAGCGCTTGAACAAGTCTCCTCCTTCCTCGAGATCGATCCAGATCCCACCTGGCCAAATCCCCTCGCCCGATCTTCCTCAATCCAAACTGCAGCCCTCCTCTGCCCGAGCCCCTCCTTCCCCGAGCAACACCCGTCCTGGACGCCTCCCGATCGAGCCGCCCGATCTCCTGTGCCTCCCCTCATCCGAGAGCATGAGATCCTCTACCTGAGCACTCATGCTGAACATGCCCAGCACCCCACGCCAAAAGGCAGCAGCGCCGAGCGCGCCTCAACCTCGCTATCCCGCCGTCCCCACCGAACCTTGCCGCCGGCGAGAACCAGCAGGATCCCGCGGCCTCCTCTGCCCTCCCCTCGAGCCAACAGGTCCAGGACCGGCCCCGTTCCTCTCTCTTTCTTCCTCTACCATTTCCTCTCTCTCTCTCACGTCTCTCTCTGCAGGAGACTGCCGCCATGGACGCCCGACCCCGCTGTCGTCCATGAAGCTCTGCTTCACCCCTGCTGACTTGAACCGAATAGGATACCCGGACCTCCTTCGCACTGCCGCACCTGTGCCATCGATGGGATGCCCTATTGCTGCTCCTGCATTTTCCCTGCACCTTCCCTATCTCACACCTCTCTGTCTACCTCTTGTTGCAGCGCCATGGGTGGCTACAGCCTGAGCTCACGCTCCAGCCTGAGCTCACGCTCGTCCTCCTGGATCCTCCCCATTCGCTAAGGCCGATCCCTGCCAAATCCGCCCGCTCCCGGCACCTCCGTACTTCACCATCGCCAAAGCCCGCTGCCAGTTTCACTGTCGCCGTCGCTTCCTGTTGAGCAGAGGGCGCGCCTCCTCTGCTTCAAGCCGTGCCGCTCCAACGCCTGCTGCCTCCTCGGCACCAATGCCGGCCCAGCACCAGCGCCAAGTCCCGCAGCGCCTGATGACCGCGTCCTTGCCTCCAGATCCGGCCCAGCTCGCGTCCAGCCGGCCCATGAGGCCTGGTGAGCTTCAGATCCAGCGCCCATTGCCGCTATCAGGCCAGTCAGATTCATCCCATAGTGTTTTTTTTCTACTACTGTGATTTTCACTTTTATCCAGTAAAAAACATATTTGCAGAAAAGCCCTCAAACATCATGCATATCATAACTAATAAACCGTGCATCGGATTAACATGTTTTATATATGAAATATGACTAGAATTTCGTATAGTTTCATAATATCCAACTTTCATGCATGTTTAAAATGTTGTTTGTTTAAATTTGCTTAATGACATGTTAAAATGATTTATTTCATAACTAAATAACCGTAGCTCCAAACTTAACAAACTTTATATTTAAATGGGGTAGAAAAATTCCTAGTTTAACATGGTGCACTCATCTTGCATGTTTAACAACTCTAAAATATGGTTTAGGGCAGAACAATACCAAATCCATAAATTGCATATGGGGTTTTTCCGGAATTGTTTTTTGTTGTTCCGGCCTCATTTAAACTTGCCTAGATAGGTAGTTTTCATTTGCTCGACCCATTGCCATGTTTAAGAACATTTAATATTGATGGGTACCTAAACGAGAGAGAACTAGATAAGTCACATGGTGTTTCGTCAATATGCAACGGAGTTGCATATTGAGCTCCACTTACTTTGTAGGATTGTTTGTGCATTTTTGCCATGCCATGCCTGTTTAAACCGGACATGCATCATACTTGGTTGTGCATCATGCCATGATTATGTGATGGTTGTTTACCATGATTGTTTGTTTCTTTCCGGTGTTGCTTCTTCGGGTTAGTTCCGATAACGTCGCGTTTGTGAGGATTTGTTCGACTTCGTCCGCTTGTCTTCTTTGTGGACTCGTTCTTCTTCCTTGCGGGATCTCAGGCAAGATGACCATACCCTCGAAATCACTTCTATCTTTGCTTGCTAGTTGCTCACTCTATTGCTATGCCGCGTTACCTACCACTTGCTTTATCATGCCTCCCATATTGCCATGTCAAGCCTCTAACCCACCTTTCCTAGCAAACCATTGTTTGGCTATGTTACCGCTTTGCTCAGCCCATCTTATAGCGTTGCTAGTTGCAGGTGAAGTTGAAGTTTATCCATGTTTGGAACATGGATATGTTGGGATATCATTACTATATCTTATTTACTTTAATGCATCTATGTACTAGGTAAAGGGTGGAAGGCTCGACCTTATGCCTGGTGTTTTGTTCCACTCTTGCCGCCCTAGTTTCCGTCATACCGGTGTTATGTTCCTTGATTTTGCATTCCTTACACGGCTGGGTGTTATGGGAACCCCTTGACAGTTTGCTTTGAATAAAACTCCTCCAGCAAGGCCCAACCTTGGTTTTACAATTTGCCTCACCACCACCTACTTTTCCCTTGGGAGTCGCGCTCCCCAGGGTCATCTTTATTTTAAGCCCCCCCCGGGCTAGTGCTTGTCTAAGTGTTGGTCTGAACTGAGTAGACTGTGGGGCCACCTCGGGGAAACTTGAGGTTTGGTTTTACTCGTAGGATGTCTCATCCGGTGTTGCCCTGAGAACGAGATATGTGCAGCTCCTATCAGGATGTCGGCGCATCAAGCGGCTTTGCTGGTCTTGTTTTACCATTGTCGAAATGTCTTGTAACCGGGATTCCGAGTCTGATCGGGTCTTCCCGCTAGAAGGAATATCCTTCGTTGACCATGAGAGCTTGTGATGGGCTAAGTTGGGACACCCCTGCAGGGTTTGAACTTTCGAAAGCCATGCCCGTGGTTATGGGCAGGTGGGAATTTGTTAATGTCCGGTTCTAGAGAACTTGGCACTTAACTTAATTAAAATGAATCAACCGCGTGTGTAGCCGTGATGGTCTCTTTCCGGTGGAGTCCGGGAAGTGAACACGATTCTTATGTTATGCTTGAACGTAAGTAGTTTCAGGATCACTACTTGATCACTTCTAGCTTCACGACTGTTGCTTTGCTTCTCTTCTCGCTCTTATTTGCGTATGTTAGCCACCATATATGCTAGTGCTTGCTGCAGCTCCACCTCACTACCCCTTTCCTACCCATAAGCTTAAATAGTCTTGATCTCGCGGGTGTGAGATTGCTGAGTCATCGTGGCTCATAGGTACTTCCAAATAGTTGCATGTGCCAACGATCCAGTGCAGGTGATGCTACCGAGCTCAAGTGGGAGCTCGATGAAGATCTTGATCGTTGTGTTGTGTCTTTTCCGGTTGATCAGTAGTGGAGCCTAGTTGGGACGATCGGGGGTCTAGCAATTGGGGTTGTCTTCTTTTATTTTGGTTCCGCAGTCGGACCTTGATTGTACTCTGGATGATGTATGTTTAACTTGTATTTGTGTGAAGTGGCGATTGTAAGCCAACTCTTTATCCCTTTCTTATTCAGTACATGGGATGTGTAAAGATTACCACTCTTGCGACATGCCTACCATGCGGCTATGCCTCTAAGTCGTGCCCTGACACATGGGAGATATAGCTGCATTGTGGGTGTTACATATAGACACCGGGGGGCCTAGGGTTACATAAAGTCGGTTACATAAGATGGAATCTTCATAGTTATTCGCCAAGCTTGCCTTCCACGCCATGGAGAATCCCATCCGGACACGGGTACAGTCTTCGGTCTTCATATCTTCACAGCCCATCAGTCCGGCCCATTGATAACAGGACGGACGCCCAAGGACCCCTTAGTCCAGGACTCCCTCAGTAGCCCCTAAACCTGGCTTCAATGACAAGATATCCGACGCGTAGTGCTGTCTTCGGCATTGCAAGGCGGGTTCCTCCTTCCGAACTCCTGAATAGTCTCCAGACGAATTGATCGTGTCCGGACCTGTAACACACACCGCACACAACCGCAGAGAGAATATAATAACACACGAGTCCAATCTGCTGACAACTTTGGTAATGTGACATCACGCCTGTCCGGTCATAATTTTGAACCGTTTTTCGCCCCATGTTTTGAGACTCGGTTGTCATTGGCACGTCTTGTCAAAGCAGAGATCGTGTCCCCTTATTACGGGATTTTCATCAATACGAGCGTGGGTAACCCAACCGTCCTGCGAGAAAGATTCGTCAGAAATAGGCAGGTTCCTAGGCTCAGGAGGAGACGTTCAATACCGGCGGTGTATATAAAGGAACCAAATGCCGTCTTTTTACGCCAAACCTCTCCTAAGCCTCCCCAACCCCGAGTTCCAGCACCCAAGGTTCGACTACATTGCTTTTAGCCTTCCCATCATATCCGGATCCAGCTCCCAAGGCTGATGGGTGGCTTCCCCCGTTACAAAGGAGGATATCACAAAGCTTCGGGTGGCCAGATACCTCACCGCAGAAATCCACCACTGTCTTCCTGCTCAAGGACAAGTTATCCCGACCCCCAGATCCGGCGAGAGGGTGGTATTCGTCTCCCACTTCCTCCGGGGGTTAGGGTTTGCTCTTCACCCCTTTGTCTGAGGGCTAATGTTTTATTACGGATTAGATTTTCACGATCTTGCCCCGGACTCTATCCTCCATGTCTCAACATTTATCGTTACATGCGAGGCCTTCCTTCGAATCCCCCCACACTTCGGCTTATGGCTCAAGACCTTTAGTGTGAAGCTGAAGGTAGTCGACGGGGAATAAGCGGAGTGCGGCGGTGCTTCAATCAGCCAACTTGCCAACACTCCCTGGCCAAAAGGTTCTTTTACCGAGGCTTCCAATCACTGGCAGCAGGAGTGGTTTTATATTACAGAGCTCCGTAGTGCTAAATGGGTAGCTGCCCCCACCTTTTGTTCTGTCCCACCGCGACAGCTCGCGTCATGGGTCAACAAGGGGCTTGACTGGGGATTAGTGGATGAAGTGCGGACCTTACAAAGCCGCACCCGAACCTCCTCGAGAGAGATATCGATCTCGTCAGTGTGATCCAAGTGATGTTAGTTCGCCGAATCCTGCCCTGCCAGCGCAGGCCTCGCCGCATGTGGGAGTTTAATCCAGAAGGACCACAAACCCTCCAACACTTCTTCGATGCCACACATGAAGGGATGTGGAAGTTATTTTTCAGGAAGCGGAAACATTGGCCGGATATAGCTGAGGACGTTGGCCTTAACTGTAATCGTCCGGATACCCCGGTGAGTACTTGGCTTTAGAATACTTTGTGGTCATGCTTACAGCAATATGGTACTAAGCAAGCTATCTTTTTCCAGGGCTGGATAAAGAAGGCAGAACTGATGATGTGTTCGGCCCCTCTGCCCGAGGGTCCAGCGTATCTTGTCCTAACAAGGATGCTGGCCCCAGCACCATACCAGACACCGGAGAAGGAGGACGAGGCGGAGGGCAAGAGTACCAAGGATGGCCTCTATTCCCAGGGAACCTCGGACTTTGTGCCTGGAGGAATAAAAATCCCCTCATCCAAAGACAAAAGTGAAGGGGGGCCACTATCCCCTTCCCTCCGACGAAGAAGAGGGCCGCCTCCAAAGATTGGAAGAAGCAGGCTCCTAAGCGAGGCAAGATGCCTCTAGGGGGTGGTCCGGGCTTGGAGGACGTCGAAGCGCAGTTTCATGATGAGGACAAGCCTCCTGCCAAACCGTAAGTGAACAAAGCTATTTTAAACCTACCCCGTTCTTTTCTTATGATGCCTGGAATATATATATTTTGCAGCTCAGCAAGCAGTCCCCTTCAACAATCCTCTTCACCGGGGGACCTTCTCCCGGAGATGATGGAAAGCGAGACACCCCCACCGGCTTCTCCATCCAATAGGGTAGACGACCTTGAGGTGTCATCGCGGAGGGTCTCCCCGGACCAATAAGTGGTGACGAAGACGCTACACGAAGGTGATACTTCGGCGGCCCAGGGTCCGGGGAGCAACAATGAAGACCCCGAACAGTCCGGAATGCGGCCGGATACAAATAAACGGATCCCTTCAAAGGGTGACCGTATTCCTGCGGCTGCCTCCGGAGACCCAGAGGCACCGGATATCTTGACGAACATGCTGCGGCAGGCGTCCATTTCTGAGGAACATCGTACCTTGATCGGTACGGTGGTTAAAAAGGTCCTATCCGCAAAGAGAGGATTGGATGAGGCCTTTGCGAGTCTGCTGAGAGGCTTTGAGGTTTGTACTGTAATATGTGGAATTGTGTTTTATTCAAAAAATACACCTGTGTATAGACAGTAGCCCCTGAGACTCAGGTTGGCTTCCCATAGGAAGCGAATCGGAGGATCGAAAGAAATATCCATGGACTAATATGATTAACTTTGAACACAGGCTGCTTCCCCCTGGCTACTGCCCTGACTGCGGATATTGCCGAGCTGCAAAGAAAGCTTGATGTAATCGGGGATGACATTGCATTAATCAATATGCGTCTTGACGAGTCGCAAGGTATGTATTCAGAGCAGTCCCTATACATACATTTTTGTGATATAAGCATGACGCTGAAAGTTGTGCCTGGCTGCAGATGGTGCTGCCACCGTTGAAATTCTTCGGGCGAAGCTAGCCCGGGCCAAGGAGCAGGCCCGGTGTAGTAATGCGGCTGCCGAGAAGGCATCGACTGAGTTAAAAGCCGAATGAGCTGCTCGGCGCCAAGATGAGGAGAAGATATCCATGATGGCGCTCGAGCTAAAAAGTGCTACTAGCTGATGTGAACTCCTTGAGAAGGAGAATGAAGCCAAAACAACTGAAATTTACAAGGCCCTACGAGAGGCGAGAGAAGCGCAGTCTGAATCCAGAGCAGCCCGTGAGGAGATCCGGCAAGCTGGGGAGATTGCGGCTGGTAAGCCAATTTTGCTAGAGACTAAGTTCGGTGATCCGAACTATACTCAGCTTAACCAATTGTGGAGTTCTCTGGACGAGTTTTTAGACTTGCCAAAGAGTTCTTCCGATGCGGCACAGTATTATCAGGCGTGAGAAGGGTACACAATGGAGAAGCTTTTCTGGTCACAATTCGGCGCCTCGAAACGCCCCCTGTTGCTGAATGAGCGGATGTCCCAGTGGGCCGAGCTTCATAGGATATCCGGTGCTGCCATGAAGAACGTCATAATCCGGTTATGGCCAACTGAGCCTGTTCCGAATAGTTACTTTAGCTTGGTGCAGCGGCTTGTTAACGTAGTGCCGCGTATCGATGCTGTGACGAGATCGGTGTGCATCGAGGGTGCACGGATGGCTTTTGCCCGAGTCAAGACATTTTGGGGGAATATGAAGGCCATCGACGTTGCGGTGAAGAGTCCACCCAAGGGCAAGAACCGCCACGAACTGGAGCATTATTTTTGAAGACGTCCTTGTAGCGGCCCGATTGATAGAGGGTCAATGGTCGAAAGACATAGTGTTCGAGTGAAGTGTATGAGAATTGTACGAGACAATTTTATAGTAAATCTATTTGTATATTTTGCTCGAAAGCTTGTGTTCCTCCTATGTGGCCGTTTTAATATAATCTGAAAGTTTTCCAGTCGTCGGCTTCAGCCCCCTTATAGGAAGTACATGGGTGTTTGAAAAAGCATCTGATCACTCTTGACCCAACGTCTTGGTCCATGAAGGAGGTGTCAATGTGGAGAACTAGGCAACCAGACTGTAGGGCGTTAACACTTTCACTTAGCCATAGGAGTTTTACAATGGGTCTACGACATAGCCCCTAGTATGTATGCGGCTTACTCGTATGATGCGTTTACATAATTGACCGGAAAAGAGGTCCTTCGTGTGACATGGAGGAATTGCTAGAGATTCCGATAAGTCATCGAGTAGTTGACCAGCTCTTGCCACATCATGACAGTCATTTTTCGGTTTTCTCTACTGAGGTGCGTCACCGGGTGAACCGGTAGCACAATCGCAGTAGTTCTCCCTTTACTACCCTAACCGATAGAGCGGAACGTAGGATAGCAAGCACAGGAGCCGGGCAACCCAACTATTGACCCAAGACATGATTCGGAGTTGATGCATATAAGGCCAAACTCGCGACGCCGAAGTACGCTGTAAAAGCTATTCGGACTTTGTTGGAAACGCATTTGATCCCGTACCGAGCCCCTGGCAAGTTAAGCCGGGGTATATCTATGAAACAACCTTAGGAGGCGTATTCATTTTGCGAAAAGACGTTAGTGATTAATTCGGATAATTTGAACTGGGACCTAAGTGATGTGTCAATGGTACTTGATATACATAAAGGCCACGACCCCGACAATTTGATATGCCCTAGGTCGAAGGCAGAGGAAAAAAGGCATGTTACAGGCTCGAAAAGAGAGTGCGGTCTACAAAAAGTTATTTTGGACCTCCTGTCGCACGTCTGCGCCGCCTGTCCTCAGCAAGGGGAATCCTTGAAGGGAGTAGCCCCGTAGGCGAGTGTACGGATCCGAACTCCTTTGGGGTCGGTCGTAGGTGCTTCCCCTTTGCGCCACCTGCTTTTAGGAGATAATGAAACAAAACAAAATAGGAAAGCGGCTAAAGAATGTTACCGAAGTGCTTGCAGACTTGTCCGTATTGTGCTTCCGTCAATGCCCATGGTATCTTGAGTGCGTAATTATGTGTGCGCGGTATAGTTTTAACGGGTATACGAGATGGGCAGCGGAAGCTGAACTGCTATTCCAGATTTGATCGATCTTCAGGGGGAAATTGCTTCCGCCCTCCGGCATTTAGCTGGTGAGCCGCTCCGTTGTCCCTATTGCCTGGTGGCCCATTTCCATTGTGTCCGGCATTGAGTCTGCCGGCCTGCTTGAGGACCCAACAACTTCTGTTGGTGTGATTAGCTGGTTTATTGGGGTGGCCATGAATCTGGCAGGGCCGGTCCAATATCCTGTCTAGTTTGGATGGTCCGTCTTTGTTTGCCGTGAATGCCTTTTTTCGTTGACCAGGCCTGGGATTGCTAAATCCGGCGTTGACCGCTGTGTCGCGTGATCTTTCATTATCATTACGACTATTATGAATACTTCGTCGTGGCTTGTGATACGTCTCCAACGTATCTATAATTTTTGATTGCTCCATGCTATATTATCTTCTGTTTTGGACATTATTGGGCTTTATTATTCACTTTTATATTATTTTTGGGACTAACCTATTAACCGTAGGCCCAGCCCAGAATTTTTATTTTTTGCCTATTTCGTAGTTTCGCAGAAAAAGAATATCAAATGGAGTCCAAACGGAATGAAACCTTCGGGAACGTGATTTTCAGAACGAACATGATCCAGCAGACTTGGACCCTAGGTCAAGCAACCAACAGGAAGCCACGAGGTAGTGGGCGCGCCTATCCCCCAGGCGCGCCCTCCACCCTCGTGGGCCCCTTGTTGCTCCACCGACGTACTTCTTCCTCCTATATACCTACGTACCCTCAAACGATCAGATACGGAGCCAAAACCCTAATTCCACCACCGTAACTTTCTGTATCCACGAGATCCCATCTTGGGGCCTGTTCCGGAGCTCCGCCGGACGGGGCATCGATCACGAAGGGCTTCTACATCAACACCATAGCCCTTCCGATGAAGTGTGAGTAGTTTACCTCAGATCTTCGGGTCCATAGTTATTAGCTAGATGGCTTCTTCTCTCTTTTTGGATCTCAATACAAAGTTCTCCCCCTCTCTTGTGGAGATCTATTCGATGTAATCTTCTTTTGCGGTGTGTTTGTTGAGACCGATGAATTGTGGGTTTATGATCAAGTTTATCTATGAACGATATTTGAATCTTCTCTGAATTCTTTTATGTATGATTGGTTATCTTTGCAAGTCTCTTCGAATTATCAGTTTGGTTTGGCCTACTAGATTGATATTTCTTGCAATGGGAGAAGTGCTTAGATTTGGGTTCAATCTTGCGGTGTCCTTTCCCAGTGACAGTAGGGGCAGCAAGGCACGTATTGTATTGTTGCCATCGAGGATAACAAGATGGTTTTTTTATCATATTGCATGAATTTATCCCTATACATCATGTCATCTTGCTTAAGGCGTTACTCTGTTCTTATGAACTTAATACTCTAGATGCATGCTGGATAGCGGCCGATGTGTGGAGTAATAGTAGTAGATGCAAGCAGGAGTCGGTCCACTTGTCTTGGACGTGATGCCTATATACATGATCATACCTAGATATTCTCATAACTATGCTCAATTCTGTCAATTGCTCAACAGTAATTTTTTCACCCACCGTAAAATACTTATGCTCTTGAGAGAAGCCACTAGTGAAACCTATGGCCCTCGGGTCTATCTTCTATCATATTAATCTTCCAACACTTAGTTATTTTCATTGCCTTTTATTTTACTTTGCATCTTTATCATAAAAATACCAAAAATATTATCTTATCATATATATCAGATCTCACTCTTGTAAGTGACCGTGTAGGGATTGACAACCCCTTATTGCGTTGGTTGCGAGGATTTATTTGTTTTGTGTAGGTGCGAGGGACTCGCGCGTAGCCTCCTACTGGATTGATACCTTGGTTCTCAAAAACTGAGGGAAATACTTACGCTACTTTACTGCATCACCCTTTCCTCTTCAAGGGAAAACCAACGCAGTGCTCAAGAGGTAGCAAGAAGGATTTCTGGCACCGTTGCTGGGGAGGTCTACGCAAAAGTCGACATACCAAGTACCCATCACAAACCCTTATCTCCCGCATTACATTATTTGCCATTAGCCTCTCGTTTTCCTCTCCCCCACTTCACCCTTTCCGTTTTATTCGCCCTCTCTCTCTATCCTCCCTCTCTTTCTCTATTTGCCTTTTTTGCCCGTTCCTAGTTTGCTTGTGTGTTGGATTGCTTGCTTGTCTCGATGGCTCAAGATAACACTAAATTGTGTGACTTTACCAATACCAACAACAATGATTTTATTAGCACTCCGATAGCTCCTCTTACTGATGTTGAATCTTGTGAAATTAATGCTGCCTTGCTGAATCTTGTCATGAAAGATCTATTTTCCGGCCTTCCTAGTGAAGATGCCGCTACCCATCTAAATAGCTTCGTTGATTTGTGTGATATGCAAAACAAGAAAGATGTGGACAATGATATTGTTAAATTGAAGGTATCTCCTTTTTCGCTTAGAGATCATGCTAAAGCTTGGTTTTTGTCTTTGCCTAAAAATAGTATTGATTCGTGGAATAAGTGCAAAGATGCTTTTATCTCTAAGTATTTTCCTCCTGCTAAGATCATCTCTCTTAGAAATGATATTATGAATTTTAAGCAACTTGATCATTAACATGTTGCACAAGCTTGGGAGAGGATGAAATTAACGATACGTAATTGCCATACGCATGGTTTAAATTTGTGGATGATTATACAAAATTTTTATGCCGGATTGAATTTTGCTTATAGAAATCTTTTAGATTCGGCCGCGGGAGGCACTTTTATGGAAATCACTTTAGGAGAAGCTACTAAAATCCTAGATAATATTATGGTTAATTATTCTCAATGGCACACTGAAAGATCTACTAATAAGAAAGTGCATGCGATAGAAGAAATTAATGTTTTGAGTGGAAAGATGGATGAAGTTATGAAATTATTTGCTAATAAAAGTTTTTATTCTAATCCTAATGATATGCCTTTGTCTACTTTGATTGAGAATAATAATGAATCTATGGATGTGAATTTTGTTGGTAGGAATAATTTTTGTAACAACGCGTATAGAGGAAACTTTAATCCTAGGCCGTATCCTAGTAATTCCTCTAATAATTATGGTAATTCCTACAACAATTCTTATGGAATTTTTAATAAGATGTCCTCTGATTTTGAATCTAATATTAAAGAATTTATTACTTCGCAAAAGAATTTCAGTGCTTTGATTGAAGAAAAATTTCTTAAGATTGATGAGGTGGCTAGGAACGTTGATAGAATTTCTCTTGATGTTGATTCTTTGAAACTTAGATCTATTCCACCTAAGCATGATATCAATGAGTCTCTCAAATCCATGAGAATTTCGATTGATTAGTGCAAAGAAAGAACCGCTAGGATGCGTGCTAAGAAAGATTCCTTTACAAGAGCGTGTTCTTCTAGTTTCCATGATAATAAAGATGAAGATCTAAAAGTTATTGATGTGTCCCCTATTAAATCTTTGTTTTGCAATATGAATCTTGATATTGATGGGACTGAATATGATCCACCTTTACCTAGAAGGCGTTCCAAAAATTCGGAGTTTTTAGATCTTGATGCTAAATTTGATAAAAGTGGGATTGAAGAAGTCAAAACTTTAAATATTAATGAACCCACTATTTTGGATTTCAAGGAATTTAATTATGATAGATGCTCTTTGATAGATTGTATTTCCTTGTTGCAATCCGTGCTAAATTCTCCTCATGCTTATAGCCAACATAAAGCTTTTACTAAACATATCGTTGATGCTTTGATGCAATCTTATGAAGAAAAACTTGAGTTAGAAGTTTCAATCCCTAGAAAACTTTATGATGACTGGGAACCAACTATTAAAATTAAAATTAAAGATCATTAATTCTATACTTTGTGTGATTTGGGTGCTAGTGTTTCCACGATTCCAAAGACTTTGTGTGATTTGTTAGATTTCCGTGATTTTGATGGTTGCTCTCTAAACTTGCACCTTGCGGATTCCACTATTAAGAAACCTATGGGAAGAATTAATGATGTTCTTATTGTTGCAAATAGGATCTATGTGCCTGTAGGTTTTATTGTTCTTGACATAGATTGCAATCCTTCATGTCCTATTATTCTTGGTAGACCTTTGCTTAGAACGATTGGTGCAATTATTGATATGAAGGAAGGAAATATTAGATTCCATTTTCCATTAAGGAAAGGCATGGAACACTTTCCTAGAAATAAAATTAAATTACCTTATGAATCTATTATGAGAGCCACTTATGGATTGCCTACCAAAGATGGCAATACCTAGATCTATCCTTGCTTTTTATGCCTAGCTAGGGGCGTTAAACGATAGCGCTTGTTGGGAGGCAACCCAATTTTCTTTTTATTCCTTGCTTTTTGCTCCTGTTTAGTAATAAATAATTTATCTAGCCTGTGTTTTTGTTGATTTTTTTGTGCTTAATTAGTGTTTGTGCCAAGTAGAACCGTTGGGAAGACTTGGGGAAAGTCTTGTTAATCTTGCTGTAAAAAACAGAAACTTTAGCGTTCATAAGAACTGCTGCCATTTTTATTTGGAAAGTGATATTTAGTTAATTCTTTTTAATATGATTAATATATAAATTCCTCACGTCCATCAATTTATTTTAGAATTTTTGGGGTTCCAGATCTTGCGCTATCTACAGATTACTACAGACTGATCTGTTTTTGACAGATTCTGTTTTTCGTGTGTTGTTTGCTTATTTTGATGAATCTATGGCTAGTAAAATAGTTTATACCATAGAGAAGTTGGAATACATTAGGTTTAACACCAATATAAATAAAGAATGAGTTAATTACAGTACCTTGAAGTGGTGTTTTGTTTTCTTTCGCTAACGGAGCTCACGAGATTTTCTACTTTAAGTTTTGTGTTGTGAAGTTTTCAAGTTTTGGGTAAGGATTTGATGGATTATGGAACAAGGAGTGGCAAGATCCTAAGCTTGGAGATGCCCATGGCACCCCCAAGATAATCTAAGGACACCAAAAAGCCAAAGCTTGGGGATGCCCCGGAAGGCATCCCCTCTTTCGTCTACTTCCATTGGTAAGTTTACTTAGAGCTATATTTTTATTCACCACATGATATGTGTTTTGCTTGGAGCGTCTTGTATGATTTGTGTCTTTGATTTTTAGTTTACCACAATCATCTTTTCTATACACACCTTTTGAGAGAGACACACATGATTCGGAAATTATTAGAATACTATATGTGCTTCACTTATATCTTTTGAGTTATATAGTTTTGCTCTAGTACTTCACTTATATCTTTTAGAGCACGGTGGTGGATTTGTTTTATAGAAACTATTGATATCTCATGCTTCACTTAGATTATTTTGAGTGTCTTAAATAACATGGTAATTTTCTTAAATAATCCTAATATGCTAGGTATTCACGATTAGTCAAAACTTTCTTATGAGTGTTTTGAATACTAAGAGAAGCTTGATGCTTGATGATTGTTTTGAGATATGGAGGTAGTGATATTAAAGTTGTGCTAGTTGAATAGTTGTGAATTTGAAGAAATACTTGTGTTGAAGTTTGCAAGTCCCGTAGCATGCACGTATGGTAAACGTTATGTAACAAATTTGAAACATGAGGTGTTCTTTGATTATCCTCCTTTTGATTGCGGTCGGGGACGAGCGATGGTCTTTTCCTACCAATCTATCACCCTAGGAGCATGCGCGTAGTGCTTGGTTTTTGATGACTTGTAGATTTTTGTGATAAGTATGTGAGTTCTTTATGACTAATGTTGAGTCCATGGATTATACGCACTCTCACCTTTCCATCATTGCTAGCCTCTTCGGTACCATGCATTGCCCTTTCTCACATTGAGAGTTGGTGCAAACTTCACAGGTGCATCCAAACCCCGTGATATGATACGCTCTTTCACACATAAACCTCCTTATATCTTCCTCAAAACAGCCACCATACCTACCTATTATGGCATTTCCATAGCCATTCCGAGATATATTGCCATGCAACTTTCCACCATCCCGTTTATCATGACACGTTCATCATTGTCATATTGCTTTGCATGATCATGTAGTTGACATCATATTTGCGGCAAAGCCACCGTTCATAATTCTTTCATACATGTCACTCTTGGTTCATTGCATATCCCGGTACACCGTCGGAGGCATTCATATAGAGTCATACATTGTTCTAGTATCGAGTTGTAATCATTGAGTTGTAAATAAATATAAGTGTGATGATCACCATTTAATAGAGCATTGTCCAAAAAAGGGGGAAAGGCCAAA